>NC_136934.1:51073013-51133013 GCF_949987615.1 Pollachius pollachius | reverse complement strand
GTTTACCACCGAGAGCGAACTCCCCAACACACGGGCCGTTCCTGGGTGAGTCAGCGTGTTGGTGGGGGTTGGTGTGTGTGCGGTTCACTGGGTGTGTGTATGTGTGTGTGTGTGTGTGTGTGTGTGTGTGTGTGTGTGTGTATGGTTGGTGTGTGTGCGGTTCACTGGGTGTGTGTATGTGGTTAAGGCAGGGGGTGGGGGTGGAGTTCCAGATTCTCAGAAACACTAACTGACCAGCACACATGTTGTGTTGAAATCCTGGCCTGCAGCCGGGGTGTGTTTGTGTGTGGTGTGTGTGTGTGTGTGTGTGCGTGCGTGCGTGCGTGCGTGCGTGCGTGCGTGCGTGTGTGTGTTTGTCTGCTGGCCTTGGCTGTTGTCCCAGCAGACGCCTAAATGACCACTGGAGAGTTATACCTGGCAACCGACTGTTTTCAATAGAACAGGAGTGTGTGTGTGTGTGTTTATCTGTGTTTGTGTGTGTCTTTCTCTGTGTGTGTAAGTGTACTACCCCAGCCTATCAATATAAATGTATCTTAAGAGTTAAAAAAAAATCATATTTTCATCAAACTATAAATAACTAATATTCATGCCATCCAAACAGCTCCACGTGCACGTGGAGCTGTTTGGATGGCATTAATATTAGTTATTTATAGTTTGATGAAAATATGATTTTTTTTAGTTGGGGGGATTCAACCTCAACACGTCAGTGAAGGCTCAGAGCTCCACCAAGGTCGAGGCCCCAGCGGTGGTGGTGCTCGAGGGGTGTGATGTCTGTGGTGTTGTTCCAGCGCCGCCTTGGGTCTGGTCACATGACCTCCAGGGAGGTCAACTCAAACAGAGACTCAGACGCGTTCCGCACTCTCCAGGACACACTCCTCGTTCCACCACTCCAGGCCGTGACTCAATGGGTCGTCAGCTGCGTCTGGTGAACCTTCTAATGAGAGTCGAACAAACAAACATCTCCGTGTGAACTTCATCCTCCTTCCCATTCGTCCTGAATGAGCTGGAGGCGAACGGAGCAGGAAGAGAGAGAGAGAGAGAGGGAGGGAGGGAAAGAGGGAGAGAGAGAGAGAGAGGGAGGGAGAGAGGGAGAGAGAGAGGGAGAGAGGGAAAGAGAGAGAGAGAGAGAGGGAGAGAGGGAGAGAGGTAGAGAAAGAGAGAAAGAGAGAGCGAGAGAGAGATGGGGAGAGACCGAGAGAGAGGGTGGGAGAGAGGGGGAGAGGGAGAGAGAGAGAGAGAGTGAGGGGGAGAGATGGGGAGAGACCGAGAGAGAGGGAGAGAGCAGGCCCCGTCTTTGGAGTGTCATACGTAACCGAAGGCAACGGCCCCGGGGGGTACGGTGGCTGACGCAGACCCCCCCCTCCCCCCGGACACAGAAGTATTCAACCTTAAGCCCGCGATAAGGGGAGGCTGAGATAAAGGGTTCTGGTAAACAGTCGGGCTGTGAGGATATAGGGAGAGATTAAGGGGCAGACGATAGAGACCGGCTCTTTATTATGGAGCCGTCGCTATCAGCCTGTAGGAACAGCAGGAGGCGGTCACAACAAACATCAACATTCAACAGCACAATCAGAACCGAAACCATCCATGAAGGTTATGGATCTAACTTGGATGTCATAAAGGTTACTATCTGAATGACATTCTTTATCGGTGGGATTGTAAAACATAAATATTAGCAATAATCCTCTATCGTGGTTTTGTTTTTAAACGTGTGTTGAAATGTTTATTGATGCTTTAATCAAAGACAGGTAGAGTTATCGCATATGATACACAAGTACAGACACACATACAAACATACTTAGAAAAACACAAACACAAACACACATACAAACATACTTAGATAAACGCAAACACAAACACAGACACACATACAAACATACTTAGATAAACGCAAACACAAACAGACACACATGCTAACACACACACAAACAGACAAAAAAACACACCTAGAGACACAAAATAAACAAATTATACACAGAGAGAGATAGAGAGAGCAAGAGAGAGAGGGAGAGAGAGATAGGGAGAGAGAGAGGGAGAGAGAGGGAGGGAGAGAGAGAGAGAGAGAGAGAGGGAGAGAGGGAGAGAAGGAGAGGGAGAGAGAGAGAGAGAGAGAGAGGAACTAGGTTGTAAACCTAGCTTTGACTCTTGATTGTCGGTGAAAACATCCATACGTAGCCCCACCCAGACGCTGTGACGCAACGGCAGCAAAACAATACGGCCAGTCAGAGAGAGGACCTGAATCACCAGGAGGAACCGAGACCACGGCAAAAACACACACACACACACACACACACACACACACACACACACACAAACACACACACATACTTATTTGCTTTGGTACAGAAGCATTAATCATGGACTCTGCCTACAGCAACAAACACACTGAACCCAAAACCACATGACTCCTGCCCCAAGCGCAACACAACACCTACAGGGAAGTACACACAACCTTCAAAAACAACACAACATGAACACAACTACACAAACACAACACCTACAGGGCCTTGCACACGACCTACAAAAACAACTGAATAGAGGACAACACAATGTGAACACAAACAGACAAACTACAAAAACAATACATCAAGCTGAATACAGGACACCACAATGTGAACACAACAACACATAATTAGTGCTAGAAAACAAAACGTACACAAAGCAATATTGGCCCACCGCAGTCATTAATGTATTAAACATACATGTATGTAATGTATTAAACATGTATTTATGTATAATATATCAAAAAAACAGAGCTTCCTCTTCAACCATAAACATGTTGTGTTCACGTTGTCCTTAATATTATGACCGGTAACATCCTAACATACTGTACATCCTCTCTCACACAGCTTAGTGCGGTCACATTGACATCATCCAATCAAACACCTTCATTATTCCAGCACTAGTCCTGTTGTTGTTGTTCTTACATCCTGTTTTACTG
Source organism: Pollachius pollachius (assembly GCF_949987615.1). Classification (NCBI taxonomy): domain Eukaryota; kingdom Metazoa; phylum Chordata; class Actinopteri; order Gadiformes; family Gadidae; genus Pollachius; species Pollachius pollachius. Next base: position 51,130,072 of record NC_136934.1, on the reverse strand, counting down.
GACGGCGTGTCACGTTGAGGAAGCCTACTCCACATTGTTCTGGGGAAATACCGTTCACGGCCTTTGAATAAAGATGACATCATCAAAACACCAGCAGGAAGCAGGAACAGCTGCCGGGGCCCCGGGCCCCTGGGGGGAGGGTCGCCGGGTTTGAGGTTCTGCTGGCTGCAGGGCTCCCAGGTCTGAGGGGCTCTGCTGGGGTTCGTCTTCAGCCGAACAGGAGCTGCCCTTTAATGACCCGCTGCCCCGCGGCTGTGTTGTCAACACCAGGGTGTTATGACCACACACCTTCTGACGCGCACATCTGTGTGGGTGGGGGTTTGTGTGTGTGTGTGTGTGTGTGTGTGTGTGTGGGGCGGGGGGGAAGGTGTTTGTGTGTGTGAGCATGCACATGCATGTGTGTGCGTGCGTGCGTGCGTGCCTGTGTGTGCGTCTGTTTTCAGGATGTGGATTAAAGGCAGTTTGCTAATCTGTTGGCGTCTGATCCTCCACAGGAAAAACAGCCGAACCAAACGATCAAAACATCAGAGCCCTGTTTGTGGCTGACACTCTCTCCTGATGTCTCCCCCCTATCCCTCTCCCTCTTTCTCCCCCCTATCCCTCTCCCTCTCTCTCCCCCCTATCCCTCTCCCTCTCTCTCCCCCCCTATCCCTCCCCCTCTGTCTCCCCCCTATTCCTCTCTCTCTGACACCCTACACTCTCTGGTGTGTAGTCATCAGTTTTGTTGTGATGAGGTGGCGTCAGTGTGTGAGTGAGTGCATGAGTGTGTGTGGGTGTGCAAGCCTGTGCGTGGAACAACTGGGGTAACCAGTCTGTGAGCACCGTAAACACATACATACGAACACTCTGTCTTTGTGATTGTGTGTGCGAGTGTGTGTGTGTGTCCATGTATGTGTGTATGTAAATATGTGTGTGTGTATACATGTGTGTATGTGTGTATGTGAGTCTATGTGTGTGTACGTGTGAATGTGTGTACTTGTGTATGTGTTTTGAGGCAGAATATTCTTAATAGATATCTTCGTTTTCCTGTTGTTTAAACTATATCTGCAGTTCACTAAAGATGCTCAATCCTAATCCAGCTACATGCTGTGTCTCTCCCACCGTCAGTCACACCATAAAAAACTAAAATAGAAACCTAAAATATGTCCCGGATATTAGATTTGCAGGCCTTCAGTGAACCCTTTCATTCATTCTTTCTGCGTCATCACATGATGTCGTTCACAGATCATTTCCTTTTTGCTCTATAGTTCTGTGGAACCGACGAAACACAAGACCGCACAAGGAACAAACATGCGACTATACTCTCAATGCATGCGTCCTCGGGCCGGCAGGGTTTAAAATAGGATGTGGTTGGTTTGTAACTCGTCCCATCCAGGGTCCGGCTCGCATGAGCTAACTGGAAGAGGCTGACCTTCATGTGACGACCGATTTATTATTAGTACTAACATGATGTGGTAGTGGAGCTGTTGATTGTTCAGCGTGACTCCTGTTTATCTGGCTCTTGGGTACCTTTGACACTGAGCTTGTTCAACATGATTGTTCTGCTGGGAGTTTAAAGTTTGGCTACATTAACTTTTCACCTTTGCCTTCTCTGCAGACACAAACTCATGTATTTAGCAACATGCTTTTACAGGAAAACACACACGTGCACACACAGACACCACAACCACATGCACTCAGGAAATGACCCATTTTCTCACACAAACTTTAAAAACACAAACACACACGGGTCTACACACACACACACATTAAAAACACAAGAACACACACTTACATATACAAATCAACATTAAAAACGCAAGAACACAAACACACACACACACACACACACACACAAGTATACACGCAAACATTAAAAACCCAAGCACACACAGACACACACAAGCGCACACACACACAAACATTAAAAACACAAACACACCCACACACACAAACACATATCAACACTAAAAACACAAGCACACACACACACACACACACTCACACACACACACACACACACACACACACACACACACACACACACTCACACACACACACACACACACACTCACACACAGACTTTCCCGGTGGGCTTTGGGTTCCTAGAAGCGCCGTTCCTGCTGGGACACATTTGATTGTTGCGCAACAGTCTACCTCTCCTGCATCCCCCTCAGCGTAACCCTCGGTTACCCCCACGCAGACCCTCAGCGTCGCCTTGGTTACCTGAAGTGTTTGCCCTGGACCGTATAGAGAGTGTTGATTGTCAACACACAGTAGCCAGTTTGAAACTGGTTATACTGGTAACAACGCGTTTCCTCTCCCACGTGAAGACTAGGATTGTCCGTGTCAGCTCCCAGTGCCCACCAGTAGGAGACTGTGGTGGTACTGGGCAGCTCCCAGTGAGTCCACCAGTAGTGGGCTGTGGTGGTACTGGGCGGTGATAGTATATACCGTCCTTGATTATTTTCAACCCTTTTTTAAACAAAGACATCTGGTGGCAGTGTAGTGTTTCATAGTCAACCCTCCTCCCCCCCACACACACACACACACACACACACGCACAAAGACACACACACATACACACACACGCGCTAACACACAACAAGTCATACACACACACACACACACACACACACACTCAGCCCTCCTTGTTCTTATTCTCTGGCCGCAGTGTGGACTCGATCGAAATGTGAAGCAGGTTACACACCACAGACACACACACACGCACACACACACGTACGTGATGTTATGTCATGCCACTGGCCGTGGGGTAAGGAACATTTACACAAAGAGGCTCTTTTGTTTCCCAGCTGTCCAGACGATCACTATTCATCACATCCACATGGGATCACTCCCTCGCCCTGACACAGTACTGGCTTTAGTACTACGCAAACACACACACAACCACACACACACACACACACACAACAAAACACACACACACAACCAAACACACACAGACAACAAAACACACACACACACATCCACACACACACACACTCACACAACAAAACACACACATACACAACCAAACAAACAAACACACACACACACACACAACAAAACACACACACACACATCCACACACACACACTCACACAACAAAACACACACACACACAACCAAACAAACACACAAACACACACAACCAAACACACACACACACACACATACACAACCAAACAAACACACATGCACACACAACCAAGCACACACATCCACACACACACACACACACACACACACACAAAACCAAACACACTTGCACAACCAATCACACACGCACACACACACTCAACCAATCACACAAACACACACATAACCAATCACCGACACACACACACACACACACACAAACACACATACGTGTTTATAGACTATATCAGGACTTATGACAAAAACGTGACAAATTGGGACATGCCTTTCCCAATGTCCAAGAGACCTGGGAATCAGATTATTTCCATTACTTGATTCTAGGAATGCATCCATCTGTTGAGATTTTGTCTAGGGCTATATTTTTGTTCAGACCTGATTTTAATGCGAACACACGTACACACACACACACACACACACACACAACCAAACACACACACACACACACACACACACACACACACACACACACACAGACATACACACACATGTGTGTGTGATATGTGGCTGGAATGTTTTCTGACCAACTGGTGATAGCCGCCGTACTCAATAAATGTTGAAGTTGTTTCCTCTTGAATGCCAGTGTTAAGCATTCCTGAAAGAGAGAGAGAGGAGGGGAGGAGAAGAGGGAGGGGGAGGGAGTGAGGGGCGGGGGGGGGGGGGGGGGGGAGGTAGTGAGGGGGGAGAGGGAGGGGGATGTAGTGAGAGGGGGGAAAGAGAGCGAGGGAGAGAGAGAGACAGAGCGAGAGGGAGGGAGAGAGAGAGTGAGGGGGGGAGAGAGAGAGAGTGAGAGGGAGGGAGAGAGAGAGTGAGGGGGGGGGAGAGAGAGAGAGTGAGGGGGGAGAGAGAGAGAGTGAGGGGGGGGGGGAAGAGAGAGAGAGTGAGGGAGGGAGGGGGGGGGGGGGAGAGTCGGGAGGTGTTTGCTTTTTTGAATGGAGCTCAAACTCCCTGAACCCGCTGGCCCGCCCGTTGGCCACATTCCAACTACGATCAGAGTTGAGGCTGAAGGCGTGTTGGCTGAGTGCTGCTCCGGCCTGCCCTAATGTACCTCCCATCTTAACGACAGGCCCACAACAATAACACTCCATTCACCTGAACACTAACTGACTGATTAGAACCGCTGTAAAATGCCGGTTGTGGGCCGGTCATTTATTGCATCCCGATGATAACAATTGTTTGTCAACAAATAACAAATAAAGTTTTATAGTGATTGTATAGTGTGCAGTTGTGTGTGTGTGTGTGTGTGTGTGTGTGTGTGTGTGTGTGTGTGTGTGTGTGTGTGTGTGTGTGTGTGTGTGTGTGTGTGTGTGTGTGTGTGTGTGTGTGTGTGAGACAGAGCCTTGGGAAAGTTCTCGAAGAGTTATAAACGGGAGCACTTCTGAGACCAAAAGGATTCGGCCGTTCACCACACCGGCTGTTCCCGGTATTCCCAGTTATGTATTACGGGGAACACCCTGCAACCACATTTAGCATTCTCCATCCGCTGACTTTAATGCACAACTTTACAACCTAAGCGACCGTTAAAACGACGTCCGTGTGTGTGCGCGTGTGCGTGTCTGTGCGTGCTCTGATTGGCTGGCCACCGCATGGCCACTATAGAGCCGCGCCTTATAAGGAGCGGAGGAGGCCGCTGTTTTCTGAGAACCAGAAACGTACACCGTGTTCCCGGCTCCCCTCCCCCTATTGTCGGGCCAGACACGCCGCGGTCCTGCACAAGAGTCCCGGAACAACCGCTTTGAAAACCAACCAAAACACAATATCAAATGCTATGTGGATTAAATGCTATGTTTGATTTGAGTCGGGGACACGAGTGTACTTTACATTTTAGGAAGAATAGCGCTGAATAGACCCTATTATATTGGAGTTATTTGAATGAATGGGATTCAATCAAATATCTGTTTCTAGACTGGTTTTGTGGAATAGCTTTAGTGCAACGTGTCGTTCAGTGTGGATTCAGGTGCCAAACGAACAGCCTGTTACTTGTGTTCAAGCATTCCCTGTTAAACATTGTGATCTTATGAAATCCACCATTGTTTATTTTGCTCGGATGGGCCGGCAGACAGTTCTGCTTATGTAATGTCCGTTTGGGTGGACGCTTCCAAGAGATCAGCGCACGTAGGGGATGGAGAAATCTCAGCATCGGGTATCGATTACATTTAGTTCTCAAAACATACATATATATCGACTAGGTAGAAAACAAGACTAGTATTTATAGTGGGGGTGAGATACGTGGATGGGGGAAGAGGTACGAGAGGTGCTACCATCCAGAACGACTATCTACACAAACAGCGCACCCCTCCTGAAAAGTGGTACGGTCCGGCCGACGTCACCCATTGTTTACAAATCAAGACTGGGCACGGAGGCTCACTGCCGAACAGCGTGGTGAGAGTAGGGAGCGGCCCGCAACTCTCAGACCAGACACCCGCAGACCTCCGCGAGCAGCCCCCAGAAAAGCCGGAGAAAATGCCTTGTCGGAAGGAGAACTACATCTTCCTGGAGCAGTCCGTCACCGTGGACTCCAAGGAGGTGGACGCACTGGTCACCAAGATCGGGGAGGCGCTGCAGCTCCACAACAACAGTACGGGGGGGCAGAAGACCATGGCGTGCCTCCACCACGGGGTGTCAGTGGACACCACCGCCGGCCTCAAACATGCCGGCGGTAGCGTCACCAACGTCGGCTTCGCGATGCAGCAGAAGCGGGGCGGCCAGGGCTGCTGTATGCGGCTGAGGAACCGGTCGCACCGCAGCAGCCGGGCCAGTCCCTACGGCGTCCCCGTATCCGGGGACCAGGAATGGGACCGCATCAAGCCGTGGAACAAGAAGCGGCTGACGGCGGCGGAGGACGACGACCCGCACCGGCTCCTCCAGGAGCTCATACTGTCGGGGAACCTCATCAAGGAGGCCGTGCGGAGGCTGCAGTTCCCCGCTGCGGAGTGTGGCGATTTCTCGGCAGGATCAGACTCTGTGTCGTGCTGACGAGGAAGTCTATTCCCCCACCCCACCCCCACCCCCAATCAACCGCGACACATAATCGTTTTTCACACATTTTGTGTACAAAAACCCACCAAGACTTTATTTCTTATTTAGGATATGGATTCAGTATCACGGGTTTAGTGGCTCGTCTCCCCCCTTTGTTGTGAGTTTCCAACCCGGTCTCGGTGCTCTGTGAGCCGGTGATTGGCCGCAGCCGGCGGTGTGCTGAGCTGTTGTGTTTATGTTTGAATCCTCCCGGTGGGGGGGCTGTCGTCCCCCCGCGGTGACTCACTCTCGGCTTCCATAGCCTCCGAGCGACCAGCTCGACTTTTTATTCCTGGTTTCGAGCCGTTCCTACAAGCTGCCACTGTGACCATGTTTACATTCTGCGATGCTGGGAATTCAGAAGCGACGATCGGGAGGAGGACACATTTTTTCAGACTTTACTCCCGGTTTTGGGCACGTTTCTGGTGGGAGCGCTGGACCGAGTGACCCGGCCCGGATGTGATGGTTCACAGCCCGGCCCTAGTGAACCTGGGCCCGGTTGTGACGGGTTCCAGCCCGGCGGTAGAGGGTCTGCATCATGGTGTTTGAAGAGGTCCTCACACGGCATATGGTTCACTGGTGCTTCACGTTTTTTGAATTCCAGTGAGGAGTTCAACGTTTAACGTCGTCTTTGTTTTCCTGTGTCCAGAAATTCAGAAATGATCACTTCGTAACGAAGTATTTTATAATGTTCCTGAATATTCAGGTCTTTTTTTGGTGTCTAAATAAAACACGTGTTTTTTTCCAACCGCATTTCTGAACCCGTTTTTTCGTTGCTGTGATGTTTTGGTTCAGCCATGGAGCTGGACGTTACCTTAGACGTAAATTAGTCAGGCTCATAACCTTTTGTGTAACTTAACACTTCATACCCTGACCTAGCTGGCTATGTTTTTTTTTATTCAAACAATGTAGTACGACCCCACACACCATGGTGTTTGTATGAAGCAGTGGCCTTAGAGCGCTTGCGCAGATCGTTACTCTATAAATACCGAGCTCAGGGCGGCCATGACACCTCGCCGCTGGTGAAAACATGTTGTGCAGCCGGAGTCTCGTTACAACCGGACTCAGAAGTCCTGGTTACCGGTGTGAGGCCTCCCTCTACCGTTTACTCGAGATTGTTTCATTGGGCGAGATGTAATTTAATTGGACAGGCCTGTGACCTGGTTGAAACATTCTCTATAAATTAGCATTACAAAGCCATGGGGATAAGCCTGTATAGATGGAGGGGTGTGCACTGACGACACTGCATGCATTAGGAGCTATTGTGAATATGGAGGTTGCACAACGAGTATGCACACTGATTAAAACCTTCCCCTGCAGGCTCGAGGCTATTTTAGATGGTATGGTATGCGGTGTTGGGTCGAATCACTAGACGTCTCTGCAACAACATATGTCTGTTTTGGAAGAACATCAGATATACACACATGAATGACTGCTTGAAAACAAAAACAACCCAATGGTCATCTTCCCAGTGCTTCTAACTAAGAGTCCGATTACCCACTATGCACATCACAAACATAGGGCCAACATCGACGTTTATGATCCATATAGATTATAGCAGCGTTCTCCATTCTTCATAGATCTAGGCGATGAGTAAACGTCCATCACCTATGTGTAGCCTATCCCTCGACACAATGAACGTTTAATATTAATGGCAAAATGCATTGCAGACCGGCCAATTAATAACAATGGTGCAATGAATCGTTCATGACATGAACGCCAGTTCGGAGCAGATACACTGACAGGCTTGTATTTGCTGACCTCGTGTGAATTAACCTGGAATTGGCAGAACCCGGTCCCGTGTTGTTGTAATGCTACATAATCGCCGCTAGAGGGAAACGTGGGAATAGGAATCGACAACAAAAGCCCCTTTGTATCACCGCGCCGTTGTCGTAGGCTTACTTGTCAAGGACAATGGTAGCTCGACTTGGGCTGGAAACGGGAAGGATTTTATGCAGGCATTAATGTCAAACTCTGGATAACGACCACTCACTTATTTGTGTGTGTGTGTGTGTGTGTGTGTGCGTGTGTGTTTTAAGATAGCCTCCCAGTGTCCCTTGTCTGGGACAGCTTATTGGCCCAGTTACATTATTCAGCGTTCACGCGTGTTTTTATACTGGACTTGTCCCTACCTTAATCTCCCCCACTCTCGCCCTCCAGGGAGGGAAGGGGGGCTAGGCTGGGCTAGTTGCGTCTCACAGAGGACAAGGTGAACCAGACCCAAGGAAGGACTGGGCTGGATGGAAGAGATCAGACTATTAATACCACGCCCTCGAGGGACCTGCAACCATCACACATCACCTCCTTCAACAGGAGCAACACAGAAGGGGGGGGGGGGGGGGGGGGGGGGGAGGCAGGTTGAGATGAGGGCGGGTTTGAGTAGGGAGGAGAACAGGAGATGAGAGAGATGGAGAGGGAATATAGAAAATGTGAGAAAAGGAGTGAATGGGGTAGAAGGAAGAGGGAATGGGAAAGAGGGGAGGGTAGGAGGGAGGAAGCAAGGGAAGGGAGAAGAGGATGGAGGAGATAAGGGTAGTTGAGAGGTGTGAGTAGGGAGGGGAGGAAGCAGAGGAGGGAGGCAGCTCGGGGAGGGGAGAGGAGTCGAGGAATAGAAGAGAGGAGAGGTAATGGGGGAGGAGAGGAGGGTAGAGGAGGAGGATGACACGTGAGATTATGAGCCGAGAGCAGGGGGACAAACAACCACGACAAAAACAAGATAGACAAGGATAGGCGTTATATTGGTCATACATCCACTTGTATCCGTCTATACGTTTACGTGTTCAATACACATTCCAGTAGTGTCCTTTGCTGGGTTGACCTACTTCTTCGACACCCAGTGAGATAAACTAGTCCATCTGCAGCGGCCTCCCGAGTTAAAGAGCTACAGGAAGATTGAAGTGTGTGTGGAGGACGGCCGGTTTGAGCAGCCTTACCTGGCCGAGTCTGATTGGACTCTGGAGCTGGGTGAGGCCCCATCACCACACCCAACCCGCTAGAGCTCTACTGCATGGCGACATGAAGCACCACATCATCGTGTATCAACCTCACCGTCCTCTATAAACTTTACAATGAGGAGGAGTGTGGCCGCCCCCTAGGTAGCATATAGCAATCAGCCTTTGCTTCAAGGATCTCTTACAGATCCTATCAATGTGTGCCTCATCATTGATGAGACCAGGGGCAGAGACAGAGAGACCCTCTCTTACACAGGCTCTGGACGGCTGACCGTTTGAGGCCAATAGTGCTGCTAGCGTTAGCATTGGCTCGACAATCAACAGCCAATGACCTTCTGATGAGGAGACCCAGTATAGAGTATATCCTGTCCCTGGGCACAGAGCAGGGGAACGGGAGGCCTTGTTTGGTGAAGTGAGTAGGTCAACCAGCCCAGTCTAAATGCTAATCCAGGATAGTCCAGACACGCTGATAGAATGCAGCTGAATGATGAAGATGAGAGCCACAATCAGAACATTGTCTGGGACATTTGAGTGACACTTCACTTCAACGTATAGCTCACCAATCACAGAGCCGGTTGGATGTTCGGGTCTGACCTCCTTCAGCAGGAAGCGGTGAAATGAGCTCCCCAAGATGGAAGACTTCAACACAGGCAGGAATAACGGTCTGGTCCCAAGACAGCCTTCAAAGGGGAGCTGTCAGACTCAACTTGTTTCTTATACAGGAGTGTATGAGATAAGGTGTTAGAGATGAATGATACAAATTGCTTTTTTAAACCTGCACTGTGTCCGTTTTCACAGTAGAAACCTTGTGCACGTTTTCTTTTCAAGATCCTTTTAGGAGTCCTCGTTTTAGGATAAACAGTATGAATAATTAGTGTGTGTGTCATTTGAATAAAGTGTGTGGCCTCTGAGCATAAGAGTGCATAAAACAAGAAAAGGTTACATTATATAAACAGTCGTCATCCACAGGGACATTTATATGTAAAGAGTGAGTCATGTGTCAGGGAAAGAGAGTGTGTGTGTGTGTGTGTGTGTGTGTGTGTATACACACAAGTTCTGAAGTGTGGTAAAGGTCAGAAATCATTCTCTTGAGGCCATTAAATATAAAGTTCATTGCACCTTTAATTAACATTCTACACATCAAGAGCATCTCTTTATCCCCTACCCGTCTGATCTATATGACCTTCATATGATATTTATGCTGCATTACATTTGTCATGATGTTATTTAAAGAGTTTAATAAAAGAAAACACAGAAAAACACCAATATTTTTGTCGGCAGAAAAACTTAAGATTTCTGGATTTAAAATAACCAATAAACATATTTCCTTGGTTAATAGGTGAATGTTACAAGCTCCTCCCACTCCTAACGCCCCTTCCCTTTTCTACCGCCAGAGCTCCGCCCCCTCAGAGCTCCTCCTCTTATCTCCCGCATCTCTAACTTCCCCAGAAGCCCCTCCCCCTCCCTCAGAGCCCCTCCCCCTCCCTCAGAGCCCCTCCCCCGTCCACCACCGTAGCTTTACCCCCCTGCCAGCCCCGCCTCTCTCCTGCTCCCTCCCCTCCATCAGCCCCCTGAGGCTGCGGGCGTAGGCATCCCGCAGGTTGACGCCGCCCCCTCCTCCCCCAGCCCCGCCCTCCTCCCCCTCCTCCTCCTCCTCCTCGCCGCTGGCCAGCCTCCGCAGTGCCTGCCGGTGCCTCAGCGCCACCTCCTTCATGCGGAGGGTGAAGTAGCAGGCGGAGAAGCGGTCGTTGATGATGGCGATAGGCAGCGCCAGGATCAGGATGCCCGACAGGATGCACATGAACGCCACCACCTTCAGGGACAGAGCGGAGGTCTCTGACGCAAGAACCCAACACTCAAGACTCAAGGCTCACCCCCTCTCATGCACTTATTGTCTGTTGAACGTCCTGGCACTTAAAAACTATACTTAGCATTGTGTAGCATCTTATCCCAGCTATCCTTTGATGTATACGGGGAATGGGTTAACCTAGAGATTGTTAGTGCTTGACACTTGGTTCTATAAACATCCTTACTGTACCGACAGATATATTGTTGTTTCTCTTTCTTCGGACAAATGTACTTATTTGAAGTCGCTTTGGATTAAAGCTAAATTGCCTAAATGTAAATGTGAACCCATGTTGGGCGCTCAGCCTTATCAATGTGTTCCTTGGGAGTTGGGCGCTGAAGCCAAACCATTAGCATCACGCTAACCATGGCTTGGATTTCTACTTTCTCAAAGTTCAGCATTTCAACTTTGCTCCGGTGCACTCTGGCCTCTAGAGGCACGGCCAATCAGATCACAGCTCTGTTTGGCGTTCTAAAATCAACTGAATCTAGACACCAACGGCTTCCTCCCTTTTCAAATACATGTTTGAAGTTCAAATCTCGAGCGAAAGCATTTATCTCAGTTGTAGCCTATATTTAAAGGATTCAGTTACTTCTCGTCCTTAGCTGCATCGTAAATATTTGGTCCATGTGATGACCTCTGAACTCTGGTGTGTTGGCTGGAGACTGAACTTTCACCCAGCCCAGTGTCCAGTGCTCTGATCAAAGCTCATCTAAGGTTGACCTCTTTACACAACCGGGGGAATGTTATTCACAGTGGTGCACAAACAGTATAATACCAACACTCTAAACTCTTCTGCTGTCGGTACGATTTTAGATGTGCACATAGAGAGAGCAGAAAAGAGCAGAAGATAGACGGACTACCCAAAAAATCACTTTCTGCTCCCTCCCTCCTCCTGGCCAACTCCAAAACAAAAAGGTACTGGGTTTGATCCCCACGTCCGCAGCCTACCTGTAGGCAGAGAGCACGACGCCCTAACCCCCTGCTCCTTAAGGACCTGTATCTGACTTCAGCATAAGTCACTTTGAATAAAATAAAAAGTCTTTTAAACGATGACAAACTAGTAAACAGGAAACAGACTGAGCCTGGAGGAGGAGCCTACCTTTCCGGGGGCGGAGTCTGGGCGGATGTCCCCGTAGCCCACGGTGGTCATGGAGGTGGTGGCCCACCACCAAGCCATGGGCACGCTGGAGAAGGTGGTGCCAGGCAGGTGGTGCTCCAGTGCATAGATGGTGGTGGCGAAGAGGGAGATGCCCACCCCAAGGAAGAGGAGGAGCAGCCCTACCTCCTCGTAGCACTCGGTGATGGTGGAGGCCAGGGACCGCAGGCCTGGGAGGGGAGGGGTGGAGGAGGAGGGATTTGGTTTAGTATTCTGAGAGTGCTGTAAGACCTTAGCCAGACGTCGCCAGACTCATGCTTTAACGTGAGTTAGTCTAGAACCTCCGGGGTCCTTCTCGATGCCCTGGGGGCGTTACCAACAGAAGCTGACCGAATTGACCCCCGACGCTATTGGATATAACCTCCAACCAATCAGAGCAACGGAACGTGTGTGACATCAGCGGCAGCCACTCACATAGGGTGCCCTTCTGTCATCGCATCAAACCCGCACATCATTTCTGTCTACTCATTCTTAATTGTAGGTTTGTATTTATTAATCCCTAATCCAAATCTGACAAAGGTTTTTGGGTTGCAGAATCAGTCACATTTTAAAAGGGAACATTGGATCTTTCCTCAAAAACCACCGCTCATTTGAAGCGTGCTCTCTTTGGAAGTTCTTCATAGTTTTGAAAAATGCTCACGTTGGAGGAAAACACTCAAGAAAACCGACTCTTTGATCCTGTCATCATCCTCTCCTCCCTCTTAACAAGGCTGCAGGAGAGAGAGAGAGAGAGACAGACAACTTGAGAAAGCTCCTCTTCATCTTTCCGTTAAGAGAGGTTCTCAAAGATCAATAATAACATTCTCTTATCCTGCAACTCACTTCCTCTGAGGGAAGCCCTCTCCTCTCCAACGGGTTGGTCTTATACGCTCCTGTGAGCTACTCAGCTCCACACTTGTTTATGATGTTTCCTAGAGGGACTTCCTTCAGAACCCTGCTTGTGATAGGCTGTCCTCTACGTGGGGATTCCATGTTCCATACTCGCTACAGCCTCGGCCACAATTATATGCATATTCCTGAAGACATAGTGTGTCTTCTGCGTTTGGGCTTCCTGTCCACACTCAAACTTTTCAGGTCACCGGAAACTAGGCTTTTGAAGAACTTGGTACATAGAGCATGCACCAGAAACCTACAAACAATGAAGGGCCCCCGGTGGGTTTCTGTGGGCCGGCTGTTCCGTTGAATTACATTTTTAGTAATTCAACCCAGCGTTACCTCACCGTGACAATTGTGTTGTTGTTATGTTTGGCCTCAAGAAGAAGTGTTCGAGACATCCAAGTCCTCACAAGTTCTACTCTCAGGTAGAGTGTGTAACACCCGTGTCCCCACATGTTACCTGTAGAGTGTGTAACAACAGTGTTGTTACCTGTGGAGTGTGTAACCCCCGTGTTGTTACCTGTGGAGTGTGTAACCCCCGTGTTGTTACCTGTGGAGTGTGTTACCTGTGGAGTGTGTTGTTACCTGTGGAGTGTGTTACCTGTGGAGTGTGTTGTTACCTGTGGAGTGTGTGACCCCCGTGTTGTTACCTGTGGAGTGTGTGACCCCCGTGTTGTTACCTGTGGAGTGTGTGACCCCCGTGTTGTTACCTGTGGAGTGTGTAACCCCCGTGTTACACACTCCACACACTGTTTACACACACTGGTTACACACTGTTACCTGTGGAGTGTGTAACCCCCGTGTTGTTACCTGTGGAGTGTGTAACCCCCGTGTTGTTACCTGTGGAGTGTGTAACCCCCGTGTTGTTACCTGTGGAGTGTGTAACCCCCGTGTTGTTACCTGTGGAGTGCGTAACCCCCGTGTTGTTACCTGTGGAGTGCGTAACCCCCGTGTTGTTACCTGTGGAGTGCGTAACCCCCGTGTTGTTACCTGTGGAGTGTGTAACCCCCGTGTTGTTACCTGTGGAGTGTGTTACCTGTGGAGTGTGTTGTTACCTGTGGAGTGTGTAACCCCCGTGTTGTTACCTGTGGAGTGTGTAACCCCCGTGTTGTTACCTGTGGAGTGTGTTGTTACCTGTGGAGTGTGTAACCCCCGTGTTGTTACCTGTGGAGTGCGTAACCCCCGTGTTGTTACCTGTGGAGTGTGTAACCCCCGTGTTGTTACCTGTGGAGTGTGTAACCCCCGTGTTGTTACCCCCCGTGTTGTTACCTGTGGAGTGTGTAACCCCCGTGTTGTTACCTGTGGAGTGTGTAACCCCCGTGTTGTTACCTGTGGAGTGTGTAACCCCCGTGTTGTTACCTGTGGAGTGTGTAACCCCCGTGTTGTTACCTGTGGAGTGTGTAACCCCCGTGTTGTTACCTGTGGAGTGTGTGACCCCCGTGTTGTTACCTGTGGAGTGTGTGACCCCCGTGTTGTTACCTGTGGAGTGTGTAACCCCCGTGTTGTTACCTGTGGAGTGTGTAACCCCCGTGTTACACACTCCACACACTGTTTACACACACTGGTTACACACTGTTACCTGTGGAGTGTGTAACCCCCGTGTTGTTACCTGTGGAGTGTGTAACCCCCGTGTTGTTACCTGGGGAGTGTGTAACCCCCGTGTTGTTACCTGGGGAGTGTGTAACCCCCGTGTTGTTACCTGGGGAGTGTGTAACCCCCGTGTTGTTACCTGTGGAGTGTGTAACCCCCGTGTTGTTACCTGTGGAGTGTGTAACCCCCGTGTTGTTACCTGTGGAGTGTGTAACCCCCGTGTTGTTACCTGTGGAGTGTGTAACCCCCGTGTTGTTACCTGTGGAGTGTGTAACCCCCGTGTTGTTACCTGTGGAGTGTGTAACCCCCGTGTTGTTACCTGTGGAGTGCGTAACCCCCGTGTTGTTACCTGTGGAGTGCGTAACCCCCGTGTTGTTACCTGTGGAGTGCGTAACCCCCGTGTTGTTACCTGTGGAGTGTGTAACCCCCGTGTTGTTACCTGTGGAGTGTGTTGTTACCTGTGGAGTGTGTTGTTACCTGTGGAGTGTGTAACCCCCGTGTTGTTACCTGTGGAGTGTGTAACCCCCGTGTTGTTACCTGTGGAGTGCGTAACCCCCGTGTTGTTACCTGTGGAGTGTGTTGTTACCTGTGGAGTGTGTTGTTACCTGTGGAGTGTGTAACCCCCGTGTTGTTACCTGTGGAGTGTGTAACCCCCGTGTTGTTACCTGTGGAGTGTGTAACCCCCGTGTTGTTACCTGTGGAGTGCGTAACCCCCGTGTTGTTACCTGTGGAGTGCGTAACCCCCGTGTTGTTACCTGTGGAGTGTGTAACCCCCGTGTTGTTACCTGTGGAGTGCGTAACCCCCGTGTTGTTACCTGTGGAGTGTGTTGTTACCTGTGGAGTGTGTTGTTACCTGTGGAGTGTGTAACCCCCGTGTTGTTACCTGTGGAGTGTGTAACCCCCGTGTTGTTACCTGTGGAGTGTGTAACCCCCGTGTTGTTACCTGTGGAGTGCGTAACCCCCGTGTTGTTACCTGTGGAGTGCGTAACCCCCGTGTTGTTACCTGTGGAGTGCGTAACCCCCGTGTTGTTACCTGTGGAGTGCGTAACCCCCGTGTTGTTACCTGTGGAGTGCGTAACCCCCGTGTTGTTACCTGTGGAGTGTGTTGTTACCTGTGGAGTGCCTGCCCAGCTTCAGCATGCGGAGGGACCTCATAAGGCGCAGCACCTGCACCACTCGGCCCACGTTCTCCAGCTCGCTGCTCCCGCCCTGGAGCCGCTCCACCGCCAGCGTGACGTAGAACGGCAGGATGGCGAGCAGGTCGATGACGTTGGCCACGCCGCGGCTGAACCGCCACTTGTCCCGCGCGCACACAAAGCGCAGCACCAGCTCGGCCGTGAACCACACCACGCAAGCGTACTCCAGGGCGTCCAGCAGGAGGCGCCCTGCGTCCTCGCCGCCGTCCCCCCCGGGTGCCGCCGCCACGCCCTCGGCCGGGTCCAGGGAGATCAGCGCCATGTTGACGACGGACGCCACCACGAAGAAGACCGACAGCGAGCCGAAGGTGCGGGCGGCGAGCGACGAGTCGGGCTTCTCCAGGAAGTCCCAGAGGCGGCGGCGGAGACCCGGGAACGCCGCGCCGGTGAAGTCCTCGTCGTCGCTGGGGTCTCCATCGTCTGCGGCGGCGGCGGTCCGGACCACCTGCGGAGGGCCCAAGCTCTCCTTCTGCTCCTTGCGTCGGAGGTAGCGCTCCCGGCAGCACGGGCCGATCAGCACCTCCTCGATGCCCCAGTACTGGATCTCCTGCAGGAAGGAGACCGCACACAGGTCCTCCCTCACGTGGAGGTGGCCCGTGCGGTAGAAGTTCATCACGTATCTGAGAGAGAGAGAGAGAGAGAGAGAGAGAGAGAGAGAGAGAGAGAGAGAGAGAGAGAGAGAGAGAGAGAGAGAGAGAGAGAGAGAGAGAGAGAGAATGGGAGAAAGTGGGGCATAGAGCGGGAGGGGGGACAGCGGGAGAGAGAGTGGAGGAGATAAAAATCAAACAATCCCCAGAGGACACACGAATCACAAGATACGCCAGCACACAAAACAGGCGTGACACAAAGGTGTGAGACAGACAGACAGACAGACAGACAGACAGACAGACAGACAGACAGACAGACAGACAGACAGACAGACAGACAGACAGACAGACAGACAGACAGACAGACAGGAGACCAGGAGGTTCACGCCACAGCTCATCCCAGTTTAGCGGTTTCTCTCCCCGGAGGGACGTACTGGAAGGTCTGGGAGCTGCGGTCGAAGAAGAACTCGTTCCCCGGGAGGTCTGCGTCGTCACAGAGGTCCCGGGCGGAGGCGTGGCCGGAGCGGGCCAGCCTGCCCAGCCTGGTGTCCGGGTGGGGGGCCAGCAGGTCCCGGGACACCAGGTAGCGGCAGCCGCCCACGTTGACCACCAGGCCTCCGCCCGGGGGCTCGGGGGGGTCTTCGGTCCAGCTGTCAGCCCCGTCGCTGTAGAACACACCGCTGGAGTCCAGGGAGGGGGGCGGGGAGAGGGGGGACAGGCTCATAGTGGCTGTGGGGGAGGGAAGCACACACACACACACACACACACACACACACACACACACACACACACAGGCACAGACACACACACACACAGGCACAGACACACACACACACACACAGGCACAGACACACACACACAGACACACACACACACACACACACACACACACACGCACAGACACACACACACACACACACACACACACACACACACACACACGCACACACACACACACACACACAGGCACAGACACACACAGGCACAGACACACACACACACACAGGCACAGACACACACACACAGATACACACACAGGCACAGACACACACACACACAGATACACACACAGGCACAGACACACACACACACAGATACACACACACACACAGATACACACAGACACACACACAGGCACAGACACACACAGATACACACACAGGCACAGACACACACACACACAGACACACACACAGGAACAGACACACACACACACACAGATACACACACAGGAACAGACACACACGCACACACACAGATACACACACAGGCACAGACACACACGCACACACACACACGCATAAAAACGCAGGCACAGACACACACACACGCACACAAGCATGCACACACACACACACACACAGACACACACACACAGACACATATATATACACGCACACACATAATGTAAAGACACACAGCCCGCAAACACACACCAGAGAGACGGAGTACGGGGGGGGGGGGGGAGAAGAGGAAGACAACACAAGACTTCAGGACACAGCTGTGACATGAAGGAGCGAACCACTTCACTAAAACAACAATGAATGTATTCGAACTTCGGTGTTTACTAGGAAACCACTGGGACAGGGGACACCATGAAAAATAAATCCAGCATTTGTTGAGAAAGTAAAAAATGTTAAGTAAAAATCTACTGCTTGATTCAATTTCAACAAGTTTCAACATGAAGAGCCTTTTCATTGATTTCATTATTGATTGAACTAGCTGCCCCCCCCTCCCCAAACCCAAATCACATGAGTGGTTTGAGAGGTCTTACCTGTTCCTCTACCTGATCAGCCTCCAGAGTACAGTCGATGGGATATCCTAACATCCAGGTCATTCTCGACGCACAACAACGCAATTCAAAAAAAAATATTGTTAGACAAAACTTGGTGGCATCTCTTTCCGTCAAGTTGAACGGAAAAAGTGTGAGTGAGGTTTAAAAATACTCCGGAGCGAGACAGCGGTCGGGGGCCAATCAGCACGAAGAGGCGCTGCTAGGCAACAACCTCCTCTTTTATCCATCATCGAACGGTAAGGAAATCAAACCCTGCTCCACTTCTCCTCCTATCCCCGTCCTAAAGCGCCACCTAAAGGCGTCCCGGACATCTACATCACATCTTCATCCTCTGACACACATTATCAGATTATACCAAAAAAACAAACGTATTTAAAACAGAGAAAATAATCAAAAAGGCTATTTGATTTGTCGTTAATTAGATATAGATCGGATATATTAGATCGATTGTTCTCTAAACTATTTGAGAGCAAAGGTGTGAGTACTGTCAAAGATGACGTCAGACGCGGTCGGTTGAACGCATCGACGCGTCATGAGAACGTTAAACCTTTACGCCCAATAAGGGTTTTAATAACGGATGTAAAGTAATTTATAACAACGATGGAGGTTTGATGATTGACGTTTAAAGTTTTGGGGTTGAATGGGGGTCGAGACTCATTGATTCATTGATTCATTCATCCCGTCGGACGTCTCGCCGTCACCGCGCTCGTCTCACGCGCGTTCCTGTGGTGTCCTTGTGACGTCACCCGGCGCTGGGCCAATCGGTGGGGCGGCCCGCCCTGTCGGCCCCGCCCCCTAAACAAACCGCCATTTGAAAAAACCCAAACAGAGAGAGCGACTGACACTCTGAGAGCCAGGTAAACTTTTATAACATTACTGACTAACACCAGGCACAGAGAATACTTTAATCTTTACCTCTTTAGCCCAACTCATCCACATTAATGTCGCTCGGCGGAGATTTTTAAACACCTCGCCTGGCAGATAGGTTGTCCTGCACGGCTGCAACTTCACAGTGTTTCAAAGCGGGGCTAACGTAGCTTAGCATGCCGGTGGACCTCCGCCTCTCCGCTCCGTCGCTAGAGGAACAACGCCGCCCGCCTGTGTGGTGTGTTCCCCACTGTACTACGAGCCAGCCGTCACACGGCGGGGTAAACCCGGGCTCAGCCGACGTGTATGTTAACGTTAAACCGAGGGCGGGACCGGAGCGGCGGGGTTTAAACACCCGCAGCGCGCCAAGCCGCATTACCGCCCGCCGCTACTCGTCCTCCTCCGCACCGCCCATCTCTAACAAGTCATGCTTCAAACATGGACCTCAAACTGCGTGTGTGTGCGTGTTAATGCCACACGGCTGTCTTGTATTTATGTGCATTGCCCTGTTGAAGTGGGCTGTGACCGCCGTGGAATTTAATACAGAACTTCCAAAGCTGTGCGGAACTTGAATTGGTATGGTGGATATCTTTTTTTTACCATCCAGGACGTTTTTATTCACTCCGCCCGACGAAGCTGAACAGACGGAGGGAATATGAGTGAGACGGAGGAGGTAGCGGTGGAAGCAGCGGCCTTGTCCGGGGAGGAGGCGGAGGAGACGCGGGAAGATGAGCCGGCGGACACGCCCACCCCAGGTAAAAGCCGCAGCGGGATTCCCGGTAAAAGTCCAATTCTCTGTTAAAAAAACTTCAACAAACCACCAAAGCCAGTTTTTCTTGAATCCATTCTATAGAAACAAATAACTAGTGGAGTGTCTTTGCTGTTGCTTTTGTAATTCTTCTAGGTGCATGAAGTACAGTGCTAGACCCGCATCATTGATGGAAACCAATAGTTACAGTGTTATAAAGTACATGAGGTGAACTGTGTGGTTCTGTGCAGACCCGAGTACGGAGGTGATGGGGAAGCGGACCAAGAAGACGGTGGCCCGGCTGGAGATCCAGATGGCCAAGCCCAAGGAGAAGCTGAAGGTGGAGGACGGTGAGGAGAACCCACATGCTGTTCATCTGAGGGAGGACGTGATGCGTGTCCCTGATGTCGTCTCAGGAGTCGTCAGCAGGGGCACACGGCATCGGATAGTGATGACGAGTTTGTGGTCTCTGTTTTGACTCTCTCTCTCTCTCTCTCTCTCACTCTTCTGTCTGGTCTCTCTCTCTCTCTGGGCTCTCTGGTCTCTCTCACTCTCTCGCTCTCTCTGGTCTCTCTCGCTGGTCTCTCTCTCTCTCAGGGGGGGGGGATAAGTTGGGGGACATCCCGAGGACGAACCACATGATCGGGAAGTTGAAGCCGGGAGACCTGAAGCCGCTTCACTCCATCATGTTCGACCGGCCCGGCAAGGTGAGGGGTCAGAGGTCGTCTCGGGGTGAGGGTGAGGGGTCAGAGGTCGTCTCGGCGTGAAGGTGAGGGGTCAGAGGTCGTCTCGGGGTGAAGGTGAGGGCAAGGTTCATGTCAGAACTCGGGGAGGGGTCATAGCAGCTCAAACCCAACAGGGGGCGAGCTTCACTCTAATCTGGATACCGAGCGCGTTCCAAAACCATTTCCTACATTCATTGCCCTCGTGCTCGTTCACCTCACCCTGGAGGGTAGAGAAAAATAGTACATGCATACATAGCATTGTGTAGCCTCTTATCCTAGCTATCTCTGTCGTATACGGGGAATGGGTTAACCTAGCGATTGTTAATGCTTGTATACCAACAGTGAAATATTGTTTTTCTTCTTCTGACAAATGTACTTATTGTAAGTTGCTTTGGATAAAAGCTTCTGTTAAACGCCCTGAATGGAGGCGACGCGCAGGGGCAGTTAGTCAGCGAGAGGGAAGGAGCAGTGTGTAGGGAAACGGAAGTGTATCGTGGCTCCCCCTCTCAGTCTGAACCCTGGTTCTGTTTGTCTCCCTCAGACCGCCAGCATGAGGAAGAACATGCGGCAGTTCAACGGCTTCCCCTTCGACGTCAACAGCAAACAGTTCACCAAGAAGAGAGACAAGCTGCTCAGGTGGGCTCTTCTGTTCTGTCGGGTTCTCCTCTGGGGGGGTTCCCCCCTGTTCAGCGGGGAACCCTTAGACCCTAGGTCTTGGGTCCAGGGTGTCGAGGGTGTTTGACTCTCAGCTAAAAGGTTCTGGGTTCGATCCCCTGATTCACGCATTCTTAGCTGTAAGCACTCTCCAGAAAAATATGTAAATAGTTGATACAGTTTTTAAGAAGAAGTTGTTTGTTCCACCACCACGGTAGAGGAGTGGGGATCCTCAGTCCACTGTGGGACGCTGAGGTCTTGTGTGTTCCGCTCCCCAGGTGGTCTTCGCTCACCAACCTGAAGCTGAGGGCCATCTGCAAGGTGCTGGACCTGGAGCAGAAGGGCAGCCAGGTGGACCTGATCAACCGCATCCTCGTCTTCCTCAGTGCGCCCAAGAACAGCGGCAAGGTGGGCGCCCGTTGAACCCGGCCCCGTGCAGGTCACTGGCAGGAAGAAGGGTTATTCCCCCAGCCTCGCAGCGACCCGGGGTAACACCCCGTCCCAACGGCCCCGTGCTCCCCCCGGTTCGCTCTCTTTTTCACCCCCACTGTCCTGTCTCTTTCACCCCTGGGGCTCCGGAGGTAGAGGGGGTTGGCTGGGAACCCTAAGGTTGCTAGTTTGATCCCCGGCTCCTCCTAGAGTGTCGAGGTGTCCCTGAGCGAGACGCCTCATCCTGACTGCTCCTGACGAGCTGGCCGTCGACCTGTGTGGTTGACTCCGCCTGGTGTGTGAATGTGTGCATGAATGTGTGCACGAATGGGTGAATATTGTACAGCTCTTTGAGTGGCCACTGGTTATAAAAGCGCTGTATATAAACGCAGTCCGTTCACCATTTACCCTGCTTCCCATGAAGAAGAAAGCTTATATTAAAAGAAAAGCAATGAAGTACCGATAAAGTGAACTGAGTCCGGCTCCCTAAACTCACCCTGCGCTCCTCTCTGACCTCTGACCTCTGACCTGCAGCCGCTGCTCTCCAAGAAGAAGAAGAGGAGCAAGAAGAGGCTGTCGGGCGGCGAGAGCAAGCCCCGCCCCAAGAGCACGTCAGCCAGCCCCAAGAAGACCAAGAGCGGCAGCAAGTCCAAGGCCATCGTCATGGAGTCCAGCAGCGACGAAGACGAGGAGGACGACGACGACAAGGCCGGGGCAAGGGCCGAGGAGGAGGAAGAGGAAGAGGAGGAGGAAGCCAAGGAGTCGGGGATCGAGAAGAGCGATGAGTCCGGAGACGAGGATGAAGATTTGGAGGATGAGGAGAAGGAGGAGGAGGAGGAGGAAGAGGTAATTCATGTTGGTTGTTTTTTCTTGTGACAGCAGCCCAGAGCCACATGGTGGTTCAGTCTTATATCTCTTTGGTGCGTGTGCGTGTGTGTGTGTGTGTGCGTGTGTGTGTGCGTGTGTGTCTGTCAGGGGTTAAAACTAATTTTTTCACCACCGACCAGGAAACTTCCAAAAAACATTTTGAACCGTCCCAAATCGTTCAGAATTTTCCCAAAAATCTTTTTTACATTTTGAGTTGTTACTTACTGATAATATAATAAAAAAACACACTATGTTGACAAAATAATCTATTTATTTCCAGCCTAGGTTTGTTTAGCTTCAAGACGACAACCAACACCCTCAGTCACAGAGCTGTGGTCTACTTGACCTTCTGCCAGTACCGTTCAGTGACTGCAGTCAGGGAGTTGTATTGATTCAATTGAACGAAGCTCAGTCCTTTTTACATTTACCTTTTCATATTATGCATACATATTTTCCACCAACCGCAAACCCGTTCTGTTAGCAGAAAGTGTTAACTTAAACAGAAAAATTAAGTCAGTGCCCACAAAAATCTCTCCGTCCCGAGGTCGACCCGAGACAATATTGATCCTCCCGATGACAATTAATTACATCCCCGGGACGACAGGAAATTGTTAGTTTTAATCCCTGGTGTGTGGGTGTTACGATCTGACCTACCGCGCTCGCTATTAACCGGGGTAGACAGCCCGTGACCTAAGTCTGGCCCTACGTGGTGTGCTTGACTTGAGTATTGTTCCTAATCTTCCCCTGGGTGAGTGTGATCTAACCTATCCAGGGGTTAGGTGCGAGGTACTCACCACAGGTCCACAGCCACCGAAGGCGAACAGCCCCGCGTCCCACCACACCGGCACCTAGTCTGCAGGCCACCAGCCCGCCTTCTATATTCTTCCTTCAGTTCACCGTGTACATAAAAATCCAAAAGGTTCTCTTCTCAAAGTCGCCAAGCAACGCGTGTCCGTCGGGTTGCTTTCATTCACCCCTCTCTCACCTGCTGAAACCAGGCACTCTCCACTCTCTCTGAACTCCCAGCGCTTCCTGTCCCCTCAGCTGTTGCTACTTACCTGTGATGAGCACCTCAACACCGCCCCCTCTGTGGGATGTCAGTACTGACCCTAACTCTAAGCACCCTAAAACAAACCCTATTCCTAGTATCGTAACACTAACGTTGGTTATTTGTAGTTAGAGTCCTCAATAAAATAATAAGGTAATGCTATTTAAAAATAAACTTTATTTTATTGTTTTATTGTCACAGCAGAAAAGTCGAACTCAAAATTTATTAAAGTTTATATCGGCGGACCGATATATCGGTTGGGCTCTACCCATGGGATCTTTTGCAATTAATCCGGATTAATCACAGAAAGAAAAAGAAATCGATTGACAGCACAAATTGATACATATATAGTGTGAAAACCATTCCACTCTTCACTGATATCTGTACTGGTAAGGCACAATCCAAGGATATCAAGTACTCTCACACCACGTCTGCCCTCAGCAGCCCCCCTGACAGTCATCTGGACCTCCTTCCTAAACTGCCCAACAACTCTCCCCTCAGGCTCCCAAGGCCAAATCGCCCGCCAGGAAACCAGCCGCCAGCAAACGGCCGCGCCCACCAAAGAGGAAGAGCCCCGCGCCCAGGAAGAGGTCCGTGAAGGCGCCCTCAGATTCAGAGAGCGAGGCCGACGACAAGGTGAGGCAGAGGCACCCCCCACCCAACTCATGGGTTAACCTACCGGTTAGTTTCACCGTACTGATCCCTCTGCCTGTCTGTCTGTCTGTCTGTCTGTCTGTCTGTCTGTCTGTCTGTCTGTCTGTCTGTCTGTCTGTCTGTCTGTCTGTCTGTCTGTCTGTCTGTCTTTGTGTCTTTCTGTCTGTCTGCCTGCCTGTCTTTGTTTCTGTCTGTCTTTGTGTCTCTTTGTCTTTGTGTCTGTCTGTCTGTCTGTCTGCCCTCCTGCCTGTCTGTCCGTCCGTCCCTCAGCCCAAGAAGAAGGCCAAGAGAGCCGCTCCGTCCAAACCCTCCACCAAGTCCAAGAAGGCCGACAGCAGCAGCAACAGCAAGAAGAACAACAACACAGGTAACCACGGCAACGCCCCCCCCAGGGGCCACAAGCCGAGTCCTGACACCAGGTCTACCGCTGGCCCCCCCAGGGGGGGCTGACCTCTTGGTAGATCTGAACCCCCCCCTCCCCTCTCCCCCAGTGTCTGAGGGGAGCTCCGACGACGACCGGCCGCTCATCAAGATGTTGCGCGTGGCTCCGTCGGACAAGCAGCTGGAGGAGTCGGTACGGAGCCTGCTGAAGGACGCCGACCTGGAGGAGGTCACCATGAAGCAGATCTGCCAGAAGGTGACCGTCAGTAGGGGTCCACCCATGAGGACGTCTGGTCAGCCTCAGCCCGCCACAGATGCGCCGATTATCTCAGGCCGATACTTCTTCTGCTCCCTCAATGTACAGCATGGAAATTACACAATGATGATAACAAACGTTGTGTAGCGCTCGTCACAACACACAGACACGGGTGGGCTTCTTCCAAAACGGGCGTTCTTTAATGGCACTCTTTACTCCTTCACGCGGGCACATTAACACCTTCTAATTACACATTACAAATGGGTTCAGTGACATTATGTTTACTTCCCATTTTAACCCTTTTACCCAACGTGAATTATTATCTATTTATTTACAACATGACATTGGAGTATTGATGAAGTGTGCATAATGAAAGAAAACTTATTTATGAAGCGTCACTTTTATCTTACATGTCTCGATTTAAAAAAGAAAAAATTATTGAACTGTCTGTAAATCATGGCGGGAAAGAATATGTAAAAAAAAAAAAAAGAAAATCGGCGAAAGTGTCGACCGATGCAAATACACGAAAATAACGATCATTAACCGATCACTAACCGTCGTCACCAACATCACCAACACAACCACACCGCGACTAGCGCTAATGCCCTCATAATACTTCACCCGTCACCACCAGAATCATCGTTACCATGGCGCTCTGTCTGAAGACAGCTGGGTGTACCGTGTGTCCTACCGTGTGTCCTAACCTGTGTCCTAACCTGTGTCCTACCGTGTGTCCTAACCTGTGTCCTACCGTGTGTCCTACCGTGTGTCCTACCGTGTGTCCTAACGTGTGTCCTAACGTGTGTCCTAACGTGTGTCCTAACGTGTGTCCTAACCTGTGTCCTAACGTGTGTCCTAACGTGTGTCCCAGGTCTACGATGCGTACCCGGACCACGACCTGGCCAGCAGGAAGGACTACATCAAACAGACCGTCAAATCAGTGAGTGTTTGAGTCGTCGGGCTGCATTCCTATCGTCTGTCAGGAGTTTCCTCGGGATAAATCTCCCAGGTGTTTTCCTCCGTCTCAGTCGTTCCCTCTTAGCTCAAGAGTTGCTAGCATCGGACCCGACAGAGAAAGGGCAATTTAGCTGACGTATAAATGATGTTTCAAAAGTACTTTTTCATCGCTTTTCCACTTTTCTTTTTGTGAGATATGCTCAGCCCGCTGGGCCCTTGAAGCCCCCGGTATTCTAACAGATGGTTTAAGGCCTCGGCCCGCTCTGAATGCTGCAGTAGAAACTCGTATTCTTTCCGGCTCTAGTTTTTCCAGGTGCCGTCTGGACTGGAAGACTCTAAATACATCCTAGCCAAGCCATATCGCGCGCTCAGGCCTTGGATGTTTTGAAGGGGACATATTATACCACCAGGCGAGAGTGTGATTAGCCTTACAAGCCGTTTCGAAAATCTGCCCCTTATGTCATCACTGGGTCTGTTCTGGATAGATGAGCGACGTTGACTTCAGTCCACTGGGTAGGCTGGTAGACTGATCTATCCAGCACAGATCTAGGTGGACACGCCCACTAGTGATGTCAGATCGGGCAGATTATCAAAACGGCTTGTAAGGCTAATCACACTCTCACCTGGTGGCATGATGTGTCCCCTTTAAGTGAGGAGTCGCCAAATAAATTCAGGTCAATATCCAGACCGCTGATTGGCTGAAGGAGACCGTCAGTCGGTCGACGTAGGCATCCAGACCGTTCCAGAAGCAGAAAGTTCCCGTCATCAGGCTGGTCTCCGGGCTAGCCAATCAGGGACAGGGCATTAAAGAAAAGTCAACTTCCTGTAGTGACCCAACTCTTTATTTTCCTTCCAGCTCATCACCTGACCTGGACACTGAGTCCTGCTCTCGCAGTCCGCCCGTTCTGTTATGAACCAGCTGTTCTCCTGACTCGTTCGTCCAGTCAACCCATTCATAAAATAAGCATTGTCTCACGCCGTCACCTACCTTTTGTTCTGATGATAGATTAACCTTTTGGTTTTATTAGCCTTAGTCATGAGGTGTAATAGAGCAAGTATTATTAAACCTATTTTTACTGTTTATGAAGACAGGAGGCCTTGAAATCATCCATCCTCAGCCCGTCGTCGTTCCACCGTCAACAGACCGATCACTAATCAATACACCGATCAGAAACGTACAGACCTAACCTTTAGACGTTTTGCAGGTCAAAATGAGTTCCTCAACATGTCCTTGTTTGCTAACATAATTAGATTATTTTCGGAACCAGTTCTCAGATATTGTGTTATGTACATTTGTAAATATATTCTTGTTTTCCTGTTTTGGTATTCCTGATCAGTTTTGGAGAACGCCTGGGATTTAGTTTCACTTCAGGGTCACCTGTTGAAAGTGAACCAATCCTCGACTTTAAAATGTAATTCATTGGTGTTTAACTGATATCTTAACACAATGAAAATGAATATCTATAATTTGTTGTTTAACAGCCTCGACCATGTCGAGGTTGGCTAATGATTGTAGAACTGGACATGTATCTAATTGGATAATTGAGTATAAGACACAGATCTGTATCTTCTCTGGTTATGTCGAATCATAAAGCTGAAGAATACACTCCTAATTTTCAAAAACGATTTTGTGGGAATAATAAAACATGTTTTTTCTAATAATTGTTTTTGATGTGTTTATAACAAGCCTCCAGTCGGAACTACTCAGCTCTAGTCGCTAGGGGGCGCAGATGTTTACAGAAGCGTTTGCAGAACATCTCCTTAAAACAGCCCCTTAGTAGGATGACCTGCGGACCCGGTTCAGATGGACAATGAACGCACACGTTTATGATTAGTACAACTATTGTGTTTGTGCACGATGCCGTGTAAGACCGCCTTCAAGCCACAAACCAGCTGAAGCCAAACCGAGCCGCCTAGCGGTTAAGCCCACCCACTGAGACTCCATAAGAGTGCCGTGTTGCCAGATTGGGCCATATTTCTCGCCCAGCCTTGCAACCCTGAGAGAGACCGCAGACCCAAAAGAAGCCAGAGTCTCGCGGACCACCACGACACAGCCCCTTTCCCAGAAGATGGGTAGCTTCTGCCTCCTACAGACCCGGTTTCTCCTCCGCCCGTTCCTACCCTCCGCCGCCATGCAGCGTACATACAGCCTGGACGTGACCCCCGAGCTGGTGCGGAACCAGGCGTACATCGACGGCCGCTGGACCTCCGCCGCTGCCGACTTCCCCGTCCTGGACCCGGCCAGCGGGGCGCTGATCGCCCGGGTGGCGGACTGCGGTCCCGCGGAGGCCAAGCAGGCCGTGGACGCGGCGTACAAGGCGTTCCACACCTGGAAGCAACAA
Organism: Pollachius pollachius; assembly: GCF_949987615.1. Classification (NCBI taxonomy): domain Eukaryota; kingdom Metazoa; phylum Chordata; class Actinopteri; order Gadiformes; family Gadidae; genus Pollachius; species Pollachius pollachius. The sequence goes on along the minus strand of NC_136934.1, from coordinate 51,101,991 downwards.
ACCGCGAAGGTGCATTGCTGTGCATGTCTGTAGTCATTATTATCGGCCAAATAACCAAACCACATCCAACCTGCAGACCTGTCACCCGGGACTGGCAGGTTCGTCTGGATGAAGGGTCTATGTGTGTCTCTGTGTCTGTCTGGATGTCTGCCTGCCCCCCTGTCTGTCGTTTTGAAGGGTCTGTTATGTAACGGTGCCGTGGGGTTGGGGTATGAGGTGCACAGCACATTGGCTGTCAGTGCATTGAACGTAAGGCTGGTTATTCGTGCAGTAAACTAATCTATTAATCAGTATTCCCTAGAAGAGGGGACGTTATAAGACCCTAACTCCTTGTGGGTGGAAAACAGGCGCACACCACAGCTACACACATGGCATGCTGATTTAAGGGATGTAAACTTGAATTGTAACCTTTGATCGCTCACTACTAAAGCCTGCTGTGTTCAGTAGCCAGCAGACAGCCTTCATCTTCTTCGTGTTGTGTTTGGGTTACAGGAGCGCAGCGACCTCCTGCGGCGGTGGTATGAACTGTTGGTGAAGCACAAGGACGAGCTCGCTCGGATCGTCACCTTTGAATGCGTGAGTTACGCGGTGGCGGCGGCAGAGATTTTCTTGCTGGTGCTACAGTGGGTCTGAATTATTCACTGATGGTGCTGAGGGATGTACTGTATGGTAAAATATATCCGCAGGGCCAGACAAATGCGTGATTTTCAACTGAAAAGCACAACACTAACCCACAATGTCCACTGCTATTCGCATTGCATAGAGAGACAATGCCAAAAGATACACCGTTATTTATTAAAGTCCAATAAGGCAAACAACAGATGCAAGGCTTTACCAGAAGTTGGAAACATCGTAATCTGACCATGCAATACCTCAATTAATTCAACTACTGAATTTAAAACAAAAATCAATAGAATCACCGCTTGGAAGTCCAAGCAAAACTAGTAGGCTTAATAGCAGTAATATTTAAGGATTTGCAGGAAACATAAGGACTATGGGGTATCCACCACTAAATAATAATTATAATCAGCACTAATCTAGGCCTAAAAACTGCACTCACCATTGATGTTTTCAGAGAAGTACCTTTGCTGATTGCCAAACTGTGGCGAAGGGTACTTTTTCAATGCTGGCCGCTGAGGGCCTTGCTAACGTCGCTAACAGTATTCCCACTAGCATTAGTCATGGACCTATTAAAGGCACTAGTAGCAGCTTCATCCTCCACGTTCTCTTCCCGCTCAATTTCTTGTTCCTCTTCTTCGCCCTCACACTCCTTCGATGAACTGCTGTCGTCCTCATCCCCACTTTCTGCATGTCACTTTCAATTAAGACAGGCTGAGACGCCACTGATTCCTCTGGATGAGGTCGTTTTTCACAAAAAATCGATCCATTTTTCACGCCGGCCAAAATAATGCACGCTAGCTTGTAAAAGCATAATGTTCAATGTAGCTACTATAAATCTCTCGCGTGAGTGACAGTGAGTGACATCACCACCTTAAGTGAGCTTTGATCAGCTTAACTGATCCAAGGACAGCAACGGCAAGACATTGACAACGAACTGACCACAAATAAGCAGAAGTGTAGAGTGGATCTGACCTTAGACCAGCACAGAGTTTATAACTTTATTGCTGCCGCTGCGTGGTAATTGGTAATATGGTAATTGGGGGCGCTGTTTCACTAGATCAACTGGAGAAACGAGCTGAATTCAAAACTATACAGAGAAAGCAGACGATTTGTATGTCAAATTTCAGTTAATTTCTTGGTGGTGCTATGGTGGTGCTATAGCAACACTATAGCACCACCATAGCACCGCCCCAGCGCCGCCACTGGAGTAACGTAACAAGTAACATATTGTAATACAATAACAGTCATAACATCAAAGGTCCGCAGTTCAGTTGATTTGAATAGACGTTGAACTTCACTTTGAAAGATGTTAATAATTATGTTCTTAGTGGTGTGCATCACAAATACAAAACTAGTCAGAAAGAAGTGTTCTTGGGTCAGGCCTGAGGTATGTGTGTAGTAATGTGTGTGTGTGTGTGTGTCTCTGTGTGTGTGTGTGTCTCTGTGTGTCTCTGTGTCTGTGTGTATGTGTGTGTCTCTGTGTGTGTGTGTCTCTGTGTGTGTGTGTGTCTCTGTGTGTGTGTGTGTCTCTGTGTGTGTGTCTCTGTGTGTGTGTGTGTGTCTCTGTGTGTGTCTCTGTGTGTGTGTGTCTCTGTGTGTGTGTGTGTGTGTCTCTGTGTGTGTGTGTGTGTGTCTCTGTGTGTCAGGGTAAGCCCCTCCCCGAGGCCCTTGGGGAGGTCGGCTACTCCGCCGGCTTCCTGGAGTGGTTCTCGGAGGAGGCGAGGCGTTGCTACGGCGATTTCGTGCCCTCGCCGTTCCGCGACCGCAAGATCCTCCTCCTCAAGCAGCCGGTGGGCGTGGCCTCCGTCATCACGCCGGTCAGCTGGTTCATAAGCTCTATTGATTAATATTTGTAATTTCTGGTGATGACGCTACGAGCTGGCGGTCTGCTGACCTTTGACCTCTGACCTTTGACCTCTGCCTGTGGCCCCAGTGGAACTTCCCCAGCGCCATGATCACCAGGAAGGTGGGGGCGGCGCTGGCGGCGGGCTGCACGGTGGTGGTGAAGCCAGCCGAGGACACGCCCCTCTCCGCCCTGGCACTGGCCCAGGTCCGTAAGCCCCGCCCGCCACACTACACCTCAGCCAATCACAACACGACAGCCAATCACCAACACTGCAGCCAATTAAAATCACTATATCCAATCAAACACGACAGCCAATTAAAATCACTATATCCAATTAAAAACACTAGAGCCAATTTAAAACGCTTAATCCAATGAAGAACTCTACATCCAATTAAAACCGCTTAATCCAATTAAGGACAATACAGCCAATCAAAAATGCTAAATCCAAATAAAACACTACAGCCAATTAAACACTACAGCCAATTACAAATACTATAGCCAATCCCAATTCAGCATACAAAGATTTTGTGTGTGTGTGTGTGTGTGTGTGTGTGTGTGTGTGTGTGTGTGTGTGTGTGTGTGTGTGTGTGTGTGTGTGTGTGTGTGTAGCTGGCGGACCAGGCAGGGATCCCGGCGGGGGTGTTCAACGTGGTTCCCTGCTCCCGGGAGAAGACCCCCGCGGTGGGGGAGGTCCTCTGCACCGACCCCCTGGTGGCCAAAGTCTCCTTCACCGGCTCCACCGCCACCGGGAAGGTCTGACGCCTGGCCGTCTGTCTCGCTCCCTGTCTGTGTCTCTCTCTCCCTGTCTGTCTATCCATCCCTGTCTGTCTCTCTCTGTCTCGCTCCCTGTCTGGCTCTCTCTCTCCCTGTATCTGTTGTCTTTCTCTCCCTTTGTCTGTCCGTCTATCTCTGTCTCGCTCTCTCTTCCTGTCTGTCTCTCTCGCTCCCTGTCTGGCTCTCTCTCCCTGTATCTGTTGTCTTTCTCTCCCTTTGTCTGTTCGTCTCTCTCTGTCTCTGTCTTCCTGTCTGTCTGTCTATCCATCCCTGTCTGTCTCTCTCCCTGTGTGTCTGTTTTCTTTCTCTCCCTTTTTGTCTTTCTCTCTCTCCTGTTTTTAGGCCCTATCTAAGCTATGCGCTGGCTGTCTCTGTCTGACTGTGTCTTTCTGTCTGTCTCCTTCCCTGTCTTACATCCTGATCACTGTCTGAGCTTTTAATCCACACGTGAGCTGTAGTGGTGTATTTGAATATTTATTGTTTAAGTCAAGTGAGTAAATGTTAGTGAATCTGAGATAAAGTGACTGTTCTGAACGCAGCTCTGCCACACGGTGTCTCGTGGTGTCTGTCCGTCCGTCCGTCTAGATCCTTCTGAGGCACGCGGCCGACACGGTGAAGAAGGTCTCCATGGAGCTGGGGGGCAACGCCCCCTTCATCGTGTTCAACAGCGCCGACCTGGACAAGGCCGTGGCCGGCGCCATGGGGTCAAAGTTCAGGAACACTGGCCAGGTGAGGTCACTGAGAGGGGAGAACTCTGATCTGGGCGACGACGTCGTCACTTAACACGAACGATGTCATCACTTAACACGAACGATGTCATCACCTAGCATGACGACATCGTCACTTAACACGACGATGTCATCACCTAACACGTCATCGTCACTTAACACAACGATGTTATCACTTAACATGACAATGTCTTCACCTAACACGACGTCTTCACCTAACACGACATCGTCACTTAACACGATGATGTCATCACTTAACACGTCGATGTCATCACTTAACACGACGACATCGTCACTTAACACGACGATGTCGTCACTTAACACGAACGATGTCATCACCTAGCATGACGACATCGTCACTTAACACGACGATGTCATCACCTAACACATCATCGTCACTTAACACAACGATGTTATCACTTAACATGACAATGTCTTCACCTAACACGACGTCTTCACCTAACACGACATCGTCACTTAACACGACGATGTCATCACTTAACACGTCGATGTCATCACTTAACACGACGACATCGTCACTTAACACGACGATGTCGTCACTTAACACGAACGATGTCATCACCTAGCATGACGACATCGTCACTTAACATGACGATGTCATCACTTAACACAACAATGTCTTCACCTAACACGACATTGTCACTTAACACGACGACGTCGTCACTTAACACGACGATGTCATCACTTAACACAACAATGTCTTCACCTAACACGACATTGTCACTTAACACGACGACGTCGTCACTTAACACGACGATGTCATCACTTAACACGACGATGTCATCACCCAGCATGACGATATCATCACTTAACACGACGACGTCATCACTTAACAAGACGACGTCGTCACTTAACACGACGACGTCGTCACTTAACACGACGACGTCGTCACTTAACAGGACGACGTCGTCACTTAACACGACGACGTCGTCACCCACCTCATGCCCCCCACGGTGTCCCCCCCCCCTGCAGACGTGTGTGTGCTCCAACCGCTTCCTGGTTCAGAGCGGGATCCACGACGCCTTCGTGGAGAAGCTGGGCGTGGCCATGGACGCCCACCTGAGGATGGGCCACGGGGCCGAGCCCGGGGTCACCCAGGGCCCGCTCATCAACACCCGGGCCGCCGAGAAGGTGAGACCGCCGCGCTGACCGGGGTCCACGTGTCTCACTGCCACCATGGAGGGGTCTGGTGATGAGGGGCGGCGTGGGGCTCAGGAGGGAGAGCGGGTCGGCCGGTGACCCGAGGGTTGCTGGTTCGATCCCCGGCTCCTCCTAGCGGAGTGTCGAGGTGTCCCTGAGCGAGACGCCTCGCCCTGACCGCTCCTAACGAGCCGGCTGTCGCCCTGCGTGGCGGACTCCGCCGTCGGTGTGTGAACGGTTGAATGAATGGGTGAATGTTGGGCAGTATTGTAAAGCGCTTTGAGCGGCCGCTGGTTAGAAAAGGGCTGTAGCTATGCAGTCTGTTTACCATTTAGCATGGCATCAACACAGTCAGTTGGGGCCGGTGATGCCAGGGCCCCTTTGACCCCTGACCCCCGGTGTCTCCCATGCTGCCCTCCCTCCCTCGGCCTCTAGGTGGCGCACCAGGTGGAGGACGCGGTGGCCCGGGGGGCCAGGGTCCTGAGGGGGGGGAAGCGAGGGGAGGGGTCCTACATGGAGCCCACCCTGTTGACGGGCGTTACCACGGAGATGCTCTGCACCAAGGAGGAGACCTTCGGACCCCTGCTGCCAGTCATCAGGTCTGGACCAATCACGGCCTTGCAGGACAATGTTGAAAGGACATTTCAACATTGGAAATCCTGCCAACAGGGGGAAGGTTGAGTGGGTACGATTGTGTCTTTTGTGGGTGAAATTGTTTGTTTTGTGGCTAAAGTTGTGTTTTGTGTGTTTGCCTGCAGGTTCAACACAGAGAGGGAGGCGCTGGCTATCGCTAACGCAACCGACGTGGGGCTAGCAGGTGAGTGTCCCTCAAAACCAGCAGCAACCGTTGTGCATTTACAAAGTCTCCAGTTCATCAGTGTCAAACCACCAGCTGTCTTTAGACCTGGTGGTTTGTTGTCTCAGCTACGCTGTCATTAAGAAGACACTCGGTTCCAAGTGGCCGACAGTGAATTCAGATCATTGAGGAGCAGCCAGGGGCGTCTTGCTTAAGGATGGCTTCAGGTTGGACTGCAGACGTTGCACCCAGGTCTTCTCTAACCCTGTTGATGGTCTCTCTTGTCTGTCTGTCTCCCTCTGCCTCTGGTCTCTCTGGTATCTCTCTCTCTGGTCTCTCTCTCTCCTCTGGTCTCTCTCTCTTACCCGCTCTCTCTCTGTTCTCTCTCTTTCTCCTATGGTCTCTCTCTTTCTGGTCTCACTCTCTCTCCTCTGGTCTCTCTCTTACCCTCTCTCTGGTCTCTTTCTCCTATGGTCTCTCTCTCTCTTTCTCCAATGGTCTCTCTCTCTCACCCTCTCTCTTACCCTCTCTGGTCTCTCTCTCTCCTCTGGTCTCTCTCTCTCACCCTCTCTCTGGTCTCTCTCTCTCCTATGGTCTCTCTCTCTCTCTTACCCTCTCTCTGGTCTCTCTCTCCTCTGGTCTCTCTCTCTTACCCTCTGTCTCGCTCTCTCTTACCCCCTCTCTCTCTCTCTCTTTTACCCTCTCTGGTCTCTCTCTCTCCTATGGTCTCTCTCTCTCTCTCTTACCCTCTCTCTGGTCTCTCTCTCTCCTCTGGTCTCTCTCTCTTACCCCCTCTCTCTCTCTCTTTTACCCTCTCTGGTCTCTCTCTCTCCTATGGTCTCTCTCTCTCTCTCTTACCCTCTCTCTGGTCTCTCTCTCTCCTCTGGTCTCTCTCTCTTACCCTCTCTCTCTCCTCTCTCCTCTTCCCTCCCCCCCCCAGGCTACTTCTTCTCCCAGGACGTGAGTCAGATCTGGCGTGTGGCCGAGGCCCTGGAGACGGGCATGGTAGGGGTGAACGAGGGGCTGCTGTCCACGCCGGAGGCCGCCTTCGGGGGGGTGAAGCAGTCGGGCCTGGGCAGCGAGGGCTCCAAGTACGGCATCCAGGAGTACCTCCACATCAAGTACATGTGCTTCGGCGGGCTGGAGGCCTGAGCGTCGCCGCGGCAACGGTCGGGGTCTCCTCGACGAACCGTTGCCATGTAAGCAAGGGGGTCACAGGGCCTAATGACTGGATCCTTATCCACCTACGGGCTATCTTGGGTCTAAGCGCTAGCTGGTTGGAGCGCTAGCCTAACCCTACCCTAAAATTTACCCTAGTTGGATTAGGAACTTGTTCCGAATGGAGGAATTTTGTTTCAAACGCGCTCATGGCCAAAAACAGAGCAGCTGAGAAGACTCGTAATCTTGAGTCCTCTGTAACAGGAGTCTGCAGGGTGAAAAAATAAAATAATAATATTTGTGCACAAGATCTTTGCTGCCTAAAATTGAGTCTTAATCTGTATTTTTGTCGCAAAAAAAAAGGAGAAATATGTAAGAATTTAATTGGAAAGAGGATTGAGCTTTCTGGTAATTATTTCGTGAAAAGTCTGTTTGCGTAGTTGCATGATTTACGTATTAAACCTGAGGTCAAACTTTTCCCACAAGCTAAAACAAACTAATCAGTGTATAGGTCCTTTAACATCCGTCCTCATGTTCTGTGTAGTTTAACTTTGACCTGACCGTGTGCCAAGATAACGTGATAATGCAGGTGACGATAATTATTAATAAATCTAGTCTAAGATTTACAGCCTAGATGTCCTCAACACTGTTTTTCTCTGAACTTGATTGTGTGTATCATGTTGTATTGTTTTTAATGTAGATACAATATGTGACATCATATAGACCCTACTGTGTATTTCTAATGTTTAGAAGAATGGAAAGAATTAAAATAAATGTTTTGATATTTTTAATTTTCTTGTGGTAGACTCGGTTTGTTGCGGACGTTGTGATGTTGGTATGATTATATTAGGTTACAATAAATAATTGAATGCATAACATAGTATACAAAGGGACCGAGAACATAAGCTAATTTAATTTAGTATATGCTACAAGTGAACCTCCTAAGATGGCGCCATTTGATTGGTTCGCTATCTCGGGACGTTGGGCATACCCCTTGATCGAGATCTCAAACTCGGGATATTGCTTGACGGTCGTCTCGTCGCGCTCATAAAAACAAATAAATCCAGACAGAAAGTTTTATCTTTTTTTTTTGAGTGTTCACTTGTAGTATATACTCAATCATTCACCTCAGGCTCTGTGAATAGTGGGGAATAGCCCCCCGAGACCGAAGGTTAAGGGGGCTATTCACTTCGCCTTCGATGAATAATTGTTAAATATAACCTTAATAGTCAACTGTATATTACTAACTTAATATAAAACACGCTCTGTATTCGTTCTCCACAACCCACAGCGTCGTTATGAACCGATATGAACCAGATCGGGACAGGTCTTGTTATGCAGGATTTAAAGTGTAAACCTTTATTGAATAACTTCCTGTTACAAAGCCAGAGTTGATCAGTACCCGGGGCAGCAGAGCGCTAGCTCCCTGGTCTAGTGGAGCATGAGTCAGCATGTTCACTTGGTCTTTACACTGCAAAGCATGCTAGTTCGAAAACAAGTCTATGAACGCCTTCTTGTTAGCCAGAAGAAAACACTAAGGAGTTCTTAGTGGTGTTTTAGCGCTGGAAAGTAAACACTTGTAAGTATAACGTACGAGCTGAGTACTAGTTAGAAGCTATCTCCCAAGGCCATGTAAAAAGCAGGGCCATTTCCCAAAATGCTCTGAGACTACAAAGGTAGCGTGTCCCGAGATAACCCCATCTGAGCCTACACCACATGTCCTGGCCATGACCCTAAAGCCACACCCCCATTCAGGTCAGCCACGCCCCCATAGCCACGCCCCCAGTCAGGTCAACCACGCCCCCTGCACGAAACCAGTCAGGTCAGCCCCTCCTGGTGGCTTGTCCTTCTCCCACTGGGCTCCCAGTGGACACGATATCAGGTGTTCGATAACGCGATGCAACGCTGACGCCCCCTCTAGTGGCAGCTTGGGGGAGTTGACTACACTTCTGTTGGACGCGCTTCAACGCTATTCAACAACACCGTTGTCTGACCGTCCAACGAGCTCTCCCACCACGGGCCACACAACAGGACCATGAGCAAGGGAACACAGGATGTAACAGACGCTGTCCCGCCCCCCTCTCTACGCGCCACCTGTCCTTCACGTCACCAGAGGAGCGCATCGTCTCACCTCAATCCACCCGGGGACATCTCATCAGGGGGGGCCCCAGACTGGGTTAGCTATGTACAGTCTCAGCCTCCGGCCTCACGTCCTCAGCTCTGGATCAGACCGGACCACAGGTCACAGGTCACAGGTCACAGGTCACAGGGCGCGGTGCTCAGACCTGCTGAAGCCCCCCATCCCTGTCCAGGTCTGACCCGGTCCGTGTTCTGGGGGGTGCGGGTTAGACCTGAGCAGGCGGGCGGTGGGTGTGGGGTCGTGGTCTGGTGGTCTGGTGGGGGGCCCCTCTAGGCGGGGGGGTCGTGGTCTGGTGGTCTGGTGGGGGGCCCCTCTAGGCGGTGGGGTCGTGGTCTGGTGGTCTGGTGGGGGGCCCCTCTAGGCGGGGGGCTACCCGAAGGCGTTCCCGTTGCGGGCGGCGGGCCCCGGGGCGCGGCTGAACAGCGCGTCCGGCTCGCTGTCCAGCTCCGACTCTGACATCATCAGGCTGGAGGCGTGCTCCGTGCTGCGGTGCTTTACACCTGGTGGAGAGGGAGACAGGTAGGCAGAGAGACAGGTGGACAGAGGACAGAGAGACGGGTGGCAGATAGACAGGTGAACAGAGAGACGGGTGAGCAGATAGACAGGTGAACAGAGGACAGAGAGACGGGTGAGCAGATAGACAGGCGGACAGAGGACAGAGAGACGGGTGAGCAGATAGACAGGCGGACAGAGGACAGAGAGACGGGTGGCAGATAGACAGGTGAACAGAGAGACGGGTGAGCAGATAGACAGGTGAACAGAGGACAGAGAGACGGGTGAGCAGATAGACAGGCGGACAGAGGACAGAGAGACGGGTGGCAGATAGACAGGTGAACAGAGAGACGGGTGAGCAGATAGACAGGTGAACAGAGGACAGAGAGACGGGTGGCAGATAGACAGGGGAACAGAGGACAGAGAGACGGGTGAGCAGATAGACAGGCGGACAGAGGACAGAGAGACGGGTGAGCAGATAGACAGGTGGACAGAGGACAGAGAGACGGGTGAGCAGATAGACAGGGGAACAGAGGACAGAGAGACGGGTGAGCAGATAGACAGGTGAACAGACAGACAGACAGACAGGGGAGCAGCCTCACCGTGTTTGGGTCTCAGCTCCACCCTCTCCTGGTCGTCCATGTCGTCCAGGATGGTGTATTTGGTTTTCTTCCTCACCTTGCTCCTCTTCCTCCTGAGGTCATATCAGAGATGTTTAGTGATGCTCAACGACCTGGAGGTCATATCAGAGATGTTTAGTGATGCTCAACGACCTGGAGGTGGACTGACGGTGGGAGGCTGTACTGACGATTTGCTGGAACATGTACGAGGTTCTCTTTGGGCCTGATGACACTCACAGTGCCTCACAGTGGCTGCCTCGCATTCACCCATTCATACACCCATTCAGTCACCCATTCATAGACCCATTCATACACCCATTCCTTCACCCATTCATACACCCATTCCTTCACCCATTCATACACCTATTCATACACCCATTCAGTCACCCATTCATAGACCCATTCATACACCCATTCCTTCACCCATTCATACACCCATTCCTTCACCCATTCATACACCCATTCAGTCACCCATTCATAGACCCATTCATAGACCCATTCATACACCCATTCCTTCACCCATTCATACACCCATTCCTTCACCCATTCATACACCTATTCATACACCCATTCAGTCACCCATTCCTTCACCCATTCAGTCACCCATTCAATCACCCATTCATACACCGATTCATACACCCATTCCTTCACCCATTCATTCACCCTTTCATACACCCATTCATACACCCATTCCTTCACCCTTTCATACACCCATTCCTTCACCCTTTCATACACCCATTCATTCACCCTTTCATACACCCATTCCTTCACCCTTTCATACACCCATCCACACACCCTTTCATTCACCCATTCATACACCCATTCCTTCACCCTTTCATACACCCATTCCTTCACCCTTTCATGCCCACGGTTGTGTCCCCCGAGGGAGCAGTGCCCGGTTAGGTAAGGGTCAGGTGCCTTGCCAAAGGGCCCTTCGACACTAGCAGGAGCCGGCCATCGAACCAGCAACCTCCTGGTTCCGTGCTGACCTGCGGTACCTTCTGAGTTACTGCCGCCCCCCCAGCAGGGATCTCAGAGGAGACGGGCCGCCCGTCACTACGGGGGGGCGATGTCGTTGGAGGGGTGGGGGGGCAGTGTGGTTGCTATGGTGACCCACCTCCTACAGCAGCAGACCAGGGACCAGCTGATCGTCAGGACCAGGACCAGAGCCAGGAAGCTGGACATGACCACGTAGAGCATCCTCCACTCTGGAGGACGGACACACACGCACACACACACACACAGGCAGGCACGCACACACACACACGCACACACACACACACACGCACACACACGCACACACACACACACACACACAGGCAGGCACGCACACACACACACACACAGGCACGCACACACACGCACGCGTGCACACACACAGGCGCACACACGCACACGCACGCTCAGGCACGCACACACACACACACGCACACGCACACATGCAGACACACACACACCCACACACACACACACCCCCCACACACACATACACACACGCAGACAAACACACACACACACACACACACACACACACACACACACACACACACACAGACACACAGACACACACGCAGACAAACACACACACACACACACACACACACACACACACACACACAGACACACAGACACACACGCAGACAAACACACACACACACACACACACACACACACACACACACACACACACACCCCACACACACATACACACACGCAGACAAACACACACACACACACACACACACACACACACACACACACACACACCCCCCCCACACACACACACACACACACACACACACACACGCACACACACACACACACACACACAGACACACAGACACACACACTAAGTTAGATGAATGTATATCTGTTGCACTGGTTTAAATTATTCCCACAACAGTATCCCCACTATCCAAAGAGAGCAGTAATTGTTATTCAGTGTACCACAGTTCCTCTCTTTGTCGCCAAGGAAACGGCGAATGAGGTTCTCCGTCCAGAAGGGGTCACAGACACACTCCTTGGTGATTGGATCACACTGGCCCCGCCCAGAACACCGCAGCAAACAGTCTGCGGGGTCACATGACACCAATCACATGACAACTGAGATTAGTCACGTGAGCTGCACAATAGATGTCATATTTCCAGTGTGTGTAGTGATATTTCCAGTGTGTGTAGTGATATTTCCAGTGTGTGTAGTGATATTTCCAGTGTGTATAGTGCTATTTAAAGTGTGTATAGTGATATTTCGAGTGTGTATAGTGATATTTCCAGTGTGTGTAGTGATATTTCCAGTGTGTATAGGGTTATGACATTTAAAGTGTGTATAGTGCTATTTAAAGTGTGTATAGTGCTATTCAAAGTGTGTATAGTGCTATTTAAAGTGTGTATAGTGATATTTCCAGTGTGTATAGTGCTATTTAAAGTGTGTATAGTGATATTTCCAGTGTGTGTAGTGATATTTCCAGTGTGTATAGGGCTATTTAAAGTGTGTATAGTGCTATTCAAAGTGTGTATAGTGCTATTTAAAGTGTGTATAGTGCTATTCAAAGTGTGTATAGTGCTATTTAAAGTGTGTATAGTGCTATTTAAAGTGTGTATAGTGATATTTCCAGTGTGTGTAGTGATATTTCCAGTGTGTATAGGGTTATGATATTTAAAGTGTGTATAGTGATATTTCCAGTGTGTGTAGTGATATTTCCAGTGTGTATAGGGTTATGATATTTAAAGTGTGTATAGTGATATTTCCAGTGTGTGTAGTGATATTTCCAGTGTGTATAGGGTTATGATATTTAAAGTGTGTATAGTGATATTTCCAGTGTGTATAGTGATATTCAAAGCGTGCACCACTCACAGACGGTGTCCACTCGGAGGACCCTGAACAGCAGGTAGTCGGTCTTCTCCCTGAGCAGCTGGTTCCTGAGGACCTGGGCCAGCCTGGAGCCGGAGAACGAGCCCTCTGGGCCGCGCACCGAGAGACGCAGCACCGCGCTGAGGGGCCACACACGGACACTGCAGGAGGCTACCTGAGCTGGAGGGCTGCCCTCTAGTGGGAGGGTCTACACGAGGGGGGAGGGGTCTAGTGGGAGGGGGCGGGGTCTACCGGAGGTGGGAGGTGTCTGGCAGAAATGGGTGGGGTCTACATGAGGTAGGGGTTTGACTAAAGTGGGCAAGGTCTAGCGAAGGTGGGAGCGGTCAGACTGAAGTGGGCAGGGTCTAATGGGAGTGGGCGGGTTCTAGTTGGAGTGGGCGGGGCTTACCTGAGGTGGGAGGGGTCTGACTGAAGTGGGCAGGGTCAAGTGGGAGGGGCCTATTGGTAGTGGGCGGGGTTACCTGAGGTGGGAGGGGTCTGACTGAAGTGGGCAGGGTCAAGTGGGAGGGGTCTATTGGTAGTGGGCGGGGTTACCTGAGGGGGGAGGGGTCTGAATGAAGTGGGCAGGATATAGCGGAGGTGGGAGGGGTCTAGTGGGAGTGGGCGGGGTTTACCTGAGGTGGGAGTGTCCTGGGAGGATGCGTAGCTGGATGCTGTTGTCGAGGACGTGGAGCAGAGCGGCCAGCTGTCGGATCACCGTGTCCCTCTGGGCCGTGCTCACCTGGGACACGCCCACCAGCACCTCCAGGTCCACCTCCTCCCGCGCCGCCGGGTCTGACGCACGCACACACACACACAGAGGCACGCACAAAGACACACACACACAGTCACACATAGACACACACGAATGATGTTCGTAGCCCGTAGCTTCAACTAGCTAGACAGACCAGACGTCCCATTGGTTGAGAGCAGCTCGAGGGAGCAGTGAGTGACACCCACCTGGGCGGACCTCCACGGTTGCCGTGGCGGTGCTGCCCCGCCCCTGGGCGTCGGTCACGCGGAGCTGGAACAGGTAGGTCCCCTCCACCAGGTTGGACAGGTGCAGCGACGGCTGGGTCTGAGAGCCGTACAGCACGTCCTGGAGGGACACACGGGGGGGCCGCTATGACCACCACTGTGACGACCACGTCACTGTGACGACCACGTCACTGTGACGACCACGTCACTATGAATACAACGCCACTAAGACGACCACGTCACTGTGACGACCACGTCACTGTGACGACCACGTCACTGTGACGACCACGTCACTGTGAAGACCACGTCACTGTGAAGACCACGTCACTGTGACGACCACGTCACTGTGAAGACCACGTCACTGTGACGACCACGTCACTGTGACGACCACGTCACTATGAAGACCACGTCACTGTGACGACCACGTCACTATGAAGACCACGTCACTGTGACGACCACGCCACTATGAAGACCACGTCACTATGAAGACCACGCCACTATGAAGACCACGTCACTGTGAAGACCACGCCACTGTGACGACCACGTCACTGTGACGACCACGTCACTGTGACGACCACGTCACTGTGACGACCACGTCACTGTGACGACCAAGTCACTGTGACGACCACGTCACTGTGAAGACCACGTCACTGTGACGACCAAGTCACTGTGACGACCACGTCACTGTGACGACCAAGTCACTATGAAGACCACGTCACTATGAAGACCACGTCACTGTGACGACCACGTCACTGTGACGACCACGTCACTGTGAAGACCACGTCACTGTGACGACCACGTCACTGTGACGACCACGTCACTGTGACGACCACGTCACTGTGAAGACCACGTCACTGTGAAGACCACGTCACTGTGAAGACCACGTCACTGTGACGACCACGTCACTGTGAAGACCACGTCACTGTGACGACCACGTCACTATGAAGACCACGTCACTATGACGACCACGTCACTATGAAGACCACGTCACTATGAAGACCAAGACACTATGACGACCACGTCACTATGAAGACCACGTCACTATGACGACCACGTCACTATGAAGACCACGTCACTATGAAGACCAAAGTCAATATGACGACCACGTCACTATGAAGACCACGTCACTATGAAGACCACGTCACTATGACGACCATGTCACTATGACGAGCACGTCACTATGAAGACCCCGTCACTATGACGACCACTATGAAGACCACGTCACTTTGACGACCACTATGAAGACCACGTCACCATGACGACGGGGGTTAGCGGTTGGGGCCTGATTTCCAAAACAGTTGTGTGGGTGTGCAGGTGGTGAAACCAATTTCATCAAATTTCATCCAATATGGCCGCTTTGGCTACTACTATAGCTTCGCCTTTTGGTTTTATTTGTGACATTTTGGATTATTTTCAGTGTGTAGGGATATCATCAGGTTAGGGGTGGGGTGCTCTAGGATGCCTACAGGGGATCGAACCTGGTACCTTTGGTTGGGAGTGTCCCCCCCTAACCCTAACCCTAGCCCACCCGTCCCTCCTGTAGCGGGGTCGTGTGTGGACTCACCCCTGCTGCAGGGCTCTGGGAGTCCCGGGCCCAGAGGAAGTGGACCTGGCTCTGGTCCCCGTCCGTCACAGAGCCCCTCAGGACCAGGGAGTTGTTGGGGAGGGTGAGGGTGTGGCTCCCGCTGGCGTGGGCCACGGGGGGGAGGAGCCTGGCTGGGGGAGAGGGAGCACCACGCTGTTTAAAAACACCTTCCACCTCCCCTTAGAACACACAGGGTTTAATGATAGAGAATCATTCATAGATATATATATATATATATACATAGAGAGAGAGAGAAGAGAAGAGAGAGAGTGAGAGAGAGCAAAAGAGAGAGAGAGAGAGAGAGAGAGAGACAGAGAGAGAGAGAGAGAGCGAGAGAGAGAGAGCAACAGAGAGACACTGAGAGAGACAGAGAGAGAGAGAGAGAGAGAGAGAGCGAGAGAGCAAGAGAGTCACTGAGAGAGAGACACAGAGAGAGATAGAGAGAGAGAGACACTGAGAGAGAGAGAGAGAGAGAGAGAGAGAGCGAGAGAGCAAGAGAGTCACTGAGAGAGAGACACAGAGAGAGATAGAGAGAGAGAGACACTGAGAGAGATAGAGAGAGAGAGACACTGAGAGAGCGAGAGAGAGAGAGAGAGCGAGAGAGAGAGAGAGACTGAGAGACAGAGAGAGAGCGAGAGAAAGAGAGAGATAGAGCTCACCTTCCTCCACCCTGACGGTCAGCACGGCGCTGTCCGTCGCCCCCTGCTGGTCGCTCACTGTCAGTCTGAAGGTGTAGCGCCCCACCCGCAGGCCCGTCGCCGTAGCAACCGCCCTGTCAGCACCCTCCATCTTTAGACCCGGGGGGCCGCTGGGAGAGGCCCAGACAGGGACGCACAGACGGCAGGCCTCAGTACAGTCCACAGTCTGCAGGTTGACTTCTGATCCTCACATTCTGCTACAGTTCTTACAGTCGTTCAGATAGATTTTATTTATATTCATCCAGTCTCCCTCCTTCCAACGTATGATCCTTTCCTCTCTGGGGGCAATACATTACGTTAAAAGAACCTTATACTCTCCCAACAGAGACACAACTTATGATATGAAGTGAAGTAGTATGAATCAGGATAAGATAGAATAGGATTGAATAGAACCGAATACAAGGGAACAACATGGAACAGAAATACACGAGGATGGAAAGTGAATGTGCTCGCTGCGGAGCGAGGCTTGTGATTGGTCACTTTTTAACCAGAGGGCAGAGGTTAACGCCGTCGTCTCCTCTACCTCCTTCCTCCAGGTGGAGGGCTACCGGGCACGGCACGAGGCCTCACCTGGTGGCCTCCCAGTGGTACTGCACCACGCCCTCACCTGGTGGCGTCCCAGTGGTACTGCACCACGGCCTCACCTGGTGGCGTCTCAGTGGTACTGCACCACGGCCTCACCTGGTGGCCTCCCAGTGGTACTGCACCACGGCCTCACCTGGTGGCGTCCCAGTGGTACTGCACCACGGCCTCACCTGGTGGCTTCCCAGTGGTACTGCCCCACGGCCTCACCTGGTGGCCTCCCAGTGGTACTGCACCACGGCCTCACCTGGTGGCTTCCCAGTGGTACTACCCCACGGCCTCACCTGGTGGCCTCCCAGTGGTACAGCACCACGGCCTCACCTGGTGGCCTCCCAGTGGTACTGCACCACGGCCTCACCTGGTGGCTTCCCAGTGGTACTGCCCCACGGCCTCACCTGGTGGCCTCCCAGTGGTACTGCACCACGGCCTCACCTGGTGGCCTCCCAGTGGTACTGCCCCACGGCCTCACCTGGTGGCCTCCCAGTGGTACTGCACCACGGCCTCACCTGGTGGCCTCCCAGTGGTACTGCACCACGGCGCGGTCGTCGCTGCTGTCGCGGCCGTCCAGAGTGACGCTGCTGACGGGCAGAACCAGCTTCCTGTCTGGACCCGCCACCGCCGTCGGGCCGAGGTTCAACCGCCGCTCCTCCGTCGGGGACACCGGGACCTGGACTAGAAGGAGAGGAGGAGCATACAGCACCAGGGGGAGGAGCATACAGCACCAGGGGGAGGAGCCACAGCCTGGCCCTGGGGACCGTGGGCGGCTTGTGGCTCAGGAGGCAGAGCGGGTCGGCTGGTAACCGGAAGGTTGCTAGTTCGATCCCCGGCTCCTCCTAGCTGAGGACACCGCCGGCGGTGTGTGAATGAATGCATGAATGGTCGAATGTTAGGCAAAATTGTAAAGCGCTTTGAGCGGCCACTGGTTAGAAGAGCGCTGTATAAATGCAGTCCTTTGACCATTCACCATCATCCCTCACTCACTATGTATCCCCGTTTCATGCATGCGGGGGTGTTTGATAGTGTGGGTGGGGCGTACCCGTCACGGGGGTGATGCTCATCTGCGGAGGGATGGGGGTCGGAGAGGGCACCGTGGGGTCAGCGTCGTGTCTGGGAGGTGGGGTGAGGGTGGGGTCAGAGGTCGAGGGCGGGGCTGTAGTGGGGGTCACCCCAGGGGGTGGACCGGTGGCGGCGGGAAGGACCAAGACGGTAGCGGTGGTGGAGTCAGAGGATCCCGCCGAGTCCGTCACCGTTCCTCTGAGCAGGGAACAGGATGTATTGGGTGTTATGATATATTTTTTGGTGATATAAGCGGCTCATTGTAGCCTACAGGAGGTAGGGCGGGTTGGCTGGCAACCGGAAGGTTGCTAGTTCCATCCCCGGCTCCTCCTAGCTGAGTGTCGAGGTGTCCCTGAGCGAGACGCCTCGCCCTGACCGCTCCCGACCAGCCGGCTGTCACCTCGCATGGTTGACACCGCCGTCGGTGTGTGAATGTGTGTATGATTGGGTGAATATTAGGCAATATTGTTAAGCGCCTTGAGTGGTCACTGTTTAGAAAAGCGCTGTATAAATGGAGGTCCATCAAAATGGAGATAAGACAATGGATGTAAATGATCCATTGTCTTATCAGGGTTTCCTCGGCTAGGGGCAGCGCCTCCACTAAAGGACAAACCGACTGACAACCAACAAATTAAACTTTCACAATTTGACGACTATGCAATCCATTCACGTCAGCATTCGCATTCCATTTGACAGCCAAAATATGTGTTTCAGAACCGCTCATTTTAGCAGAACAGCGTAAATGCACTTTAGCAGAGCGAGAGAGTGGTACGATATGACAGCTGCTGTTGACAAAGTTTGCATTTCTATAATAGTTTCCACATGCCGCCAAACTTTAGATGATTGTTTTCCTGACATTGTATGTCCTTCTAGACTTACAGTCTCTAGAATGTGCTCTACTTCATAAAGAAAACGATTGGAATGTGCAACTGCAAATAACACAACGGGGTTATCAAACAGACATTCAGAACATGTATTGAAAGCAAAACATGACACAGCTAATACTCGTACCGTAAGTATTTGCTAAGGTTTTGAGTACCCAGTCCTGTCTAGTACCTGAAAGTGTAGTTCCCGGGCTCCAGGTGGGCCAGGTGAAGAGTCCAGGTGTCCGCTGACCGCCCCAGGTCCACAGAGGGTCCGCTGGTCTGCTCCCACTCACACCTGAGCAGGCCGTCCCCCTGGCTCTCTGAAGCAGACAACACATGTTTCATTAGCCCCCTGCCGGACCACCCAACACTCCTGACCCTGATACGGTTAGTGTGATGAAGGGATGCTCGATTATGGAAAAAAACGTAATTGCGATTATTTTCATCAATATTGAAATCAAGATTATTCAACCGATTGTTTTTGAGTTTGAAACATGATTCAATATTCAGCATTTCTCTCCAAAAAACACTTTGTAGCTGAGAACTTTGAAATTCGCCTTAAAAAAATACACAAAGTGGTCAAATAGTAAATGTTCAAATGTAAAATAATGTACAGATATGTATCCAGCTGCAATTTCTATCAAACATTGAATGAATAAAATAAACACGCTTAAAAAAAAAAAGAAAAACTTTAAACTCGATTTTATTAGTTTGGTGATCGTTTGACGCTAAAATCTAAATTGCGGTGACAGTTCGGTAAATCGCCCAGCCCTAGTGTGATGCTGGCCCAGCCGGACCCCAGAGGTACACACGGCTGGCGTTGAGGACCACCTCCTGGACCGGGGGAGACAGAACCTGGCTGGGGGGTTCCACCACAGCATGGGGTCTCTGTCTCTCAGCTGAAACACAGCAGGGCACAGTCCCAAATGACATGACAATACATCTTGGATACAAGGTGTTGTTCCCCTAGCGGGTTTAAACTGGAGCCCTATTACCGGCCGATATTAGGCCTTTTCCAAACCATCGGTCTTGGCATTTATAATGGCCGATTAATGAATATTTAAAAAAATAAATAATCTTTTTTTTTGTTTTTTTGGTTATTGTGTTTTTGTTCAAAGGACTTTGAGACTCATATCTTAAGTTTGTATTTTTGTATATTTTAATTATCAGAACTTTAATATATTTTGTTGTTCTTTTCTGTTGTGACAATAAAACAATAAAATAAAGTTTATTTTTAAACTGCATTACCTTATCATTCTAGTGAGGACTCATAAATAACTACAAATAACCAATGTTAGGGAAATCTGTTTAGGTTTTGTTACGCGTTTCTGGAATTTCTTTTTAAAATATATATCGGCCGATATATCGGAATATCGGATTTTTAAATCACCAAATATTTGTATCTTTATCGGCCTTACAAATCCTTTATGGGTCGGGCTTTAGTTTAAACCCCAGCTGGTTGTGTGGAACTGAAGAACTCCTCGTTCAGCTCTGTAACATCTATGAGGTAAATGTGATGAGCTTTGAGGGACACTTAAGAAGAGCCAATCAGAGAAAAGGAGGATAGACACCCCTTCAAACACTATTTCTTTGATTGTGTGCACATGTGTTTGAACGTGTGTTGTTGTGTGTTTTACCAGCTGGGGGTGATGGGCTGATTGGAGCTTGAACTTGATCTGTATCAACGGGCTTAGCGCGCTCTACAGGGTCTCCCGTGGACACTTGGAGGGGTGGACCTTCAGGAGATGGACGAAAGTGATGAGGTAAGAACAGGGTTACAATAGGATACAGCCGAGCTGTTCCCCTTGCAGAACAGTGCCTGGAGCCTACCTGTTGTTTTCGGTGTAGCCGTGGTAACAGAGAGCTGGGGCGTGGCCTCGGTGGGAAGTGATGTCCTTATTTGGCTCTTTAGGGTGGGGTTGGTGGTGGTTGGTTTCCAAGGCGATGGAATGACTGGTGTAGTGGGAGGGCTGGGATCCTGAGGAGATGGAAATATGACCCTGTATGAACCCGAAACATACTGCATGGTCACTCTCTTTAAGATCAAACTAAAGAGATATAAAGAGAGAGAGAGAGAGAGAGAGAGAGAGAGAGAGAGAGAGAGAGAGAGAGAGAGAGAGAGAGAGAAAGAGAGAGAGAAACAGAGAGAGAGAGAGAGAGAGAGAGAGCAATGGGTCTTTTGGGTGAGACTGCGACAACAACACAAACAGATTGATCTAATCTAAAAGTGGACACGCACACACACACTCACAAAGCACACTTTGTGAGTGTGTGTGTGCCATTAGAGGAATCTATTCGTCAATGCATGATCCTGTTTTGAATCATAAGTGTATGAGCTATTCAAGCTCTGAAAGAACAAACTAAAGTAGGGTTGGACACACACACACACACACACACACGCACGCACACACACAAACACACACGCACGCACACACACAAACACACACACACTTAAAGACACTGCCATCTGTTCATTTCGCCGGGAGAGGGTTTCATCACTCACTCTGCCCTCCGCTGGATGGAAAGTGGGACTCTGCTCTCCGAGTCGGCCCCTGAGGGCCCCAGGAGACAGGGGCCCTCCCGCCGAGCCGTTGAGAGTCACCGGCCCCTCTCCTCTGTCCTCAATCCCCGCCTCCGGCCAATGGGAGAACCCCCCCGCCTCCAAGTCCCCGCCCACCCCTCCTCCCCTGTTCGGGGGCCCCTCCTCCCCCTCCAACACCGCCAGGTTCCTGAGGGCCTCCAGGTCCCCGGGGGCCTCCGACGACGACGACGACCCCCAGCGCCCCCCGTACGGCTCCCCCCGCACCAGGGACCCCAGGACCAGGGTCTGGGGGGCCCCCCGCCGCACGAAGGCCAGGTAGGAGTCGGCCCCGGGGCGGTTCTGGGGCCGGCACGCCACCCCCTGCTGGCAGGTGAGGATATAGCAGCGGCCCTGGAAGAGCCAGGCCAGGTCGCAGCGGGGCCGGTCACAGCAGGAGAGCAGGCAGCGGGCCAGAGTGGCCACGCCCGGCACCCGCAGGATGCTGTTGCTGCTCCGGGCCGGGGCCAGCACCGCCTCCGAGTAGGTCGCCCCCTGGTGGCACTGGGAGGTCGCTGCGGCGGCTGCGTGGAGCGAGAGGTTCGATGGTTAACTGCGGAGCGTGTGGGAGCGGCCCGCAGAAAACGAAGGGGTTAACTGGTCATGGTTGTGTGTGTCTTCAGTTGTTTCTAGTAGCTCCGACTGTTACTCTCGTACAGTTATATTGTCTCTTTCTTCTGAAAAATGTACTCATTGTAAGTCGCTTTGGACAAATGCATCTGCTTCATGCCCTAAATGTAAATGTAAAGTTACTAGTCCCACCAAGAGTTACTCAAACACCTATTGCTTTACCCTACAACACATGCGTGCCCAGATACACGAGCACCTCAGCTACCAAACACACACACACACACACACACACACAAACCTCCCACGGACTGGAGGAGCATCCAGAGGAGAAGAGCACTCGGTGTCATGGCGACGACTCCCCTGAGAGAGAGCGAGAGAGAGAGAGAGAGAGGGGAAACATTTAGTCAATTCAGAAACCATTTACCCTTTGCCAGCTAACGCGATTTACTTTTTGGAGTGACGGGTCAAAATTGAACGCAAAAATTGATTTGGACTGTCCTACAGCTGTAACACCTGAATAAGTAACGTGTTGTCTTCCATTTGAACAAAGCAAATGGTATTGATATCAGTTAGTTTTGTATAGTATATATACACCTTTCATTTAAACTCTTATATAATACAGACTGGTGGAATAGTGAATGGCGTTCCGGTTAGCAGCCTTGGAATTCTGTCTCTCCGACTGAGTGGGCCCCTAACGCGGCCATGTGGCTGTTAGGGGGCTCCACTTAACATCGGAACGCACCCCGAACAGCCCTCCGGTGACGACGCGGAGAACAGCTTGGGCTAGGCTAACGAGACAGCGGCCGTTCACTTCCAGCCAAACTCAACACTCGGCCGACAGCGATGCATAAATAAACACGGTCGAACCCTTGCGCTGTTTCAATACACATAGGGCTAGGGTAAAGTGAGGTGTCGAATAACACCGTAACCCTATATAACGGTATGAGCCGGCTCCAGCACCGCCTCGCTGGACAGTTCCGCGGACCCCGCCTGCTGCTCCACGGTAAACAAACCGAGCCCAGGTCCGCTACAGCATCTCCACTCGGCCAAACACCGACCACAGCGACCGTGGAACCGATATTAACTCCCTTTAGTTTGTTTTTTTTAGCTGAAATACTTACAATACCGACGATTAAGATGAAGAAAGAGAATCAAAGTATCTTGAGCGAAAAACATAACAAAACCGCGGTTAAAAAAACAGCAACAACAACAACAACGTTAACATAAGTGACATTGAGTCGTCACCTACCGTGTGTGTGTGTGTGTGTGTGTGTGTGTGTGTGTGTGTGTGTGTGTGTGTGTGTGTGTGTGTGTGTGTGTGTGTGTGGCGCAGTCAGCCAGGCCGGGAGCTGCTGGGTGTGGGTTTGAATCCCGACTACATGCTGGTTCTGCTGGGCCGTTGCAGCTGGCGGGAGCTGACAGGCAAGCCGCTCCTCGCGCAGAGGGAATGATGGCGCGGCGACGCGCGGCTGCCATTCACCGCGCCTCGCGCCGGGCGCACGCGGGTGCGCGCGAATGGCAGTTTTTATTATTTTTTATTAGTCATAAACAAAGTAGGCTACAAAGCTCTCGTAGGGGAAGAAAATATACTTCCATCAGGTACAATACACATGTCAGTCTGGATGAAAAGAAAGGTCACAAAAAACAAAAAAAACAAAAAGGGGTACACAGGGATAAAATCACAAGTCGAACGCAAAAGGCTATAGAAAAAAAAAAACATACCACGTGCGTAGTAACGGTCCGGTTCAGTTAACCTTCAAGATGTCCGCGTTCCGAGACACATTTCAGTGAGTTTGCTCTGCTTTAATAATCGATTTCTACTTTACGAATCCGTTTGATATATTTAAAAATATATGGTTTGGAGTTTTTGTTTTGCCATTCTTTATGCAAGCATTAGACTTGGACTGTTTGAACGTGATTGTTATCTTAGGAGAACAAGTTTTTATCAAAAGAGCAGGATCACTGATTATGCTAGCTAGTATTTCTAATGTTTCGGAGATGAGGGCCATTTTAAGAAATGTTTGACATTACGAGAACAAACACACACAAATAACATGAGTTGTTTGTATATTTTTATAAAAAACAAAACAATTACAACTGAAATCACAGGCAGATATAAATTACAACAGCAAACACAATAACCTTTTTAAATACACATTTCTGCTTTCCACTACCTGTAACCCGGGGAAAAATTCCCTTCTTTTCTCTTGCAGTCTGGTGCATTAAAATATACAGTGACGTTTCAAACACTGAACTAGGCTTAACGAGTTTCTCTGAGAGGGGGGGGGGGGGGGGGGGGGGGGGGGGGGGGGGGGAAGACAGCGGCCCTTTCAGCCTTCCCAGTCTTCACAGTACGGCCAAGTGCTTTACGCTCCCAGTTTCTACAACACGAGGCCCGCAGGCATGTGTCCGGCAAACACTCTCAATCTCCAAAAATATCTACTTCAAAATAAAAGTCTTCATTTTGGGTATGTCCTTTTTTTTTATATCACAAAAAAATAACACAAAGCGTGACCTGTGGGGGTGGGGGGGATAGCTGAAGTTACATGTCAAGATATGGGTGGAAATGATATCTTTCTTTACACCTGGCTGCAAAATGAGGTAGTCCTCACAATTATATGAAAACAAGCTTTTTGTCCTAAGTGGCAAATGCCAAGAGGCTTGTTTTAAAGGCTGGATAGGCAGACAGGATTAAGAACAAGGTTAGCCAAACTTGAAGCGTTTGGAGGCAGATTGTGGACCGGTTGGATGGATGGGACTCTGAGATTATCGTCTTGTGTGGTGAGGTTCTGGGCTGCCACTGATGTGGAATAAACTATTTGTTGTTCCGCTGTATGGCTACTTAGCAGTACTTCAGTAGTACTGCAGTAGTTACTAGGGACTTTAAGTTACTACAGTAGTTATTTATTACTCGAACCGAGTATCTTCAATATAATTACTTGTTTTTCTGGTGATAACTTTTCTCCAGGTACTCCTGTTTCAAACCATGCAAATAAGAATCACTCAAAGAGTTACCTCCGTTATTACTGTTCAAAGAAGTTACTTTCGTAGCTACTACATAAGCAAGTTACATCGTTAGTTAGTTACTCCTCAGTACAGTAAAACATACTCTAGATCTATACCAGGAATGGGTAGTTATTCGTTTTCTGTCAGGCTGCTAATTTTAACCTCCCAGGTGCACTTGTGCTCTGAACAG
Organism: Pollachius pollachius; assembly: GCF_949987615.1. Taxonomy (NCBI): domain Eukaryota; kingdom Metazoa; phylum Chordata; class Actinopteri; order Gadiformes; family Gadidae; genus Pollachius; species Pollachius pollachius. The sequence continues at coordinate 51,076,695 of NC_136934.1, read as the reverse complement.
GGGGGGTGAATGAGGACAGGCTGTGACCAACATGGCGAGCAAAACGCTGCTCTCACGCTTCAAAATAAGGGTACCAACAGAAAATGTATTTCTGTGTCTTTCTTAACTGACCCTGTGTCTTACAGACACCAGAGGCAAACCAAGGTTAACATGCAGTCTCCGGTAGGAACACACACAGGGTAGACGGAGTTGACGAGGGTGGGATGACTCCTTCACAATACAAGTCCGTTCAAAGTTAGACAAGCTCCTTTATTCTTTTTTTTAAGAGTGTACCGCAATGTTGACACGTAAGGATCTCCTCTTACGTTATTTTGTAAAAACGCATCAATACCCTGTGAAACTATTTAAATCCTCTTCATCCAAAGAGATTAAGTCAGCGTGAACTGAAGTAACAAGGGCTTTCAAAGTAAAAGCCATCAACCCTTAGAACCTGTACATTAAGTTTGTCTTTGTGGAGACTAGTCCCTCTTTATCCTCTTCCCTAAGTTCGTGGAAAACGGTTGTTTCATCTAGTAAAACTCGACGGAGCTGCCCTCCAATGCATTCCCTGCCATTTTGAGCGGATATTTTTCTGTACTCATAAAATGGCTGCCAATATTAGTCAACAGAAAAAGGGTTTCTGTCGTAGAAGGTAAACATTCTGTGTTAACGATATTAAATCAACACAGCAGAGAGAAGCAGCGAACATATAAGAACGTTAGCAAACTGCATTTTTGGTTGCCTTTTTTTAAAAAGGTCGGGAAAAAACATGAACGATGTAAACAGCAAGGAACAGCAGGGTACTGTATTATTTAAACTACAAACGACAAATTTCCACTTATTTTCACGTCCATGAAACCATGAAAACAGGCAGTTTCCATTGTGACTTCCTTGACATTGAGGTTCTAAATCCGGTCACCTGTTAAAACGCTCACGTTGGATGCATAGATTACTGTATTTGCCTGTTTCCATTATCGGTTCTGCTGGTATCACAACCGACAGAATCCAGAACCGGTTAGATCCACTCGGGTGTCCCTCAGTAAGGGAGGGGGTTGCTAGAGTCATCCCCTTGGGGAGGGCCTTACCCGGGGCAAAGAGAGGGGGGGAAGACCACCTGGGCCGAAGCACAGTTACACCTAACTCTGTTAGGGGGCAGCAGAGAGGCAAAGCATGAAGGCAGCACAGCTCTGGGACCAGGCTAGTTCCTTTAAGGGGGGGGGGGGGGGTCAGCACTCGAGCGTGGGGTGGAAGCTCCGCCTGCAGTCTACCGCCTTGGCACTGGGGGGCTGTGCTCGCCGTCGGTTCAGCTCCTGTCGTCCCAGGGTCCCGGTCAGACGGTTGAACGCCACTTTGTACTTCTTATCGAACGCAGCTAGCAGACACACAGAGTACAGTTAATGTCAACATCGTTATGATACCATTACAGACAGTACTTCAGCTAGCAGACACACAGAGTACAGTTAATGTCAACATCGTTATGATACCATTACAGACAGTACTTCAGCTAGCAGAACACAGAGTACAGTTAATGTTAACATCTTTATGATACCATTACAGACAGTACTTCAGCTAGCAGAACACAGAGTACAGTTAATGTCAACATCGTTATGATACCATTACAGACAGTACTTCAGCTAGCAGAACACAGAGTACAGTTAATGTCAACATCGTTATGATACCATTACAGACAGTACTTCAGCTAGCAGACACACAGTACAGTTAATGTCAACATCGTTATGATACCATTACAGACAGTACTTCAGCTAGCAGAACACAGAGTACAGTTAATGTTAACATCTTTATGATACCACTACAGTACTTCAGCTAGCAGAAACAGTACAGTTGATATTAACATCTTTATGATACCATTGCAGTACTTCAGCTAGCAGACACAGTACAGTTGATATTAACATCTTTATGATACCATTGCAGTACTTCAGCTAGCAGACACAGTACAGTTGATATTAACATCTTTATGATACCATTGCAGTACTAAAGGTAGTAGACAGTTCAGTCTTACCAACGTGGTCCTTCCCCATAGCAGCTAGTGTCAGGAAGAGCATCTCTCTGTACACACTCCTGTTAACACACACACACACACACACACCCACACACATAGTTTAGTTCATTATGCACTATACATTTAAAATTTAAGCAAGTACTTAGGTCAATTTATACAGCTAGATAAACCGAGTACTAAATAAAAAACAATATAAACATTATTTATCACAAATCATTCAAATTATTCACATTATCATACATGTTAATCGTCACTCATTTCCATTCTCACTCTCACTCTTATTTTCACAATCAGTCTCGTGATCTCTCTTCTCATCATCAATCCCACTCACTCTCATCAGGACCATAGAGGGAGAGTGGGAACGATGATGTGAGGAGAGATGATGAGACTGATTGTGACAATCCCTCTCATCATCTCTCCTCTCATCTCTCCCCCTCTCCCTCTCATCATCTCTCTCCCTCTCATCACCTCTCTTCCCTCTCTCCCCCTCTCCCCATCTCTCTTCCCTCTCTCCCCATCTCTCTTCCCTCTCTCCCTCTCATCATCTCTCTTCCCTCTCCCCATCTCTCTTCCCTCCCTCCCCCTCTCCCTCTCATCATCATTCCCTCCCTCCCTCCCATCCCTCTCATCAGGACCACAGACCTCTGGAGGCCGCGGGGGGAGGGGTGCTTGGACACGGTGTCCAGGAACAGGGTGACGGCCTTGTGGACCTCGTTCATCCCCACCCAGCGCAGGACCTCCTCCAGGAAGGACAGGCTGAACGGGTGGTTGTGCCGCCGCCAGCTGTAGCTGCGCATGGGGGCGCCACCTGGTGGGTGGAGGAACAAAACACACCGCTCATCAGGTTCCGTGTGTGTGTGTGTCTAATTGTGCGTTCACCAGAGGGTGTGTTTATGATTTTGTGCACTCCAGAGGGTGTGGCTTCTATGTGAGTGGGTGAGTGTGTCTTACTGTGTATTCCCAAGAGGGTGTGTGCTTATGTGTGTGTGTTTGTGAGTGAGTGAGCGATTGAGCGAGTGAGCGAGTGAGTGAGAGGGTGAGTGCGTGAGTGAGTGAGTGTGTATGTGTGAGTGAGTGAGTGAGTGAGTATGTGTGAGTGAGTGAGTGAGTGAGTGTGTATGTGTGAGTGAGTAAGTGAGTGAGTGAGTGAGTGTGTATGTGTGAGTGAGTGAGTGAGTGAGTGAGTGAGTGAGTGAGTGAGTGAGTGTGTATGTGTGAGTGAGTGAGTGAGTGAGTGAGTGAGTGAGTGAGTGAGTGAGTGAGTCTTACTGTGTATTCTCCAGAGGATGTAGAGGGGGGGCCAGTGTTCTATGTCTGGACTCAGAGTGTCCCAGAAGAGGCGTACCCTCACCACAGCGCTGTCCGACTGCACACACACAGACACGCACACGCACACACACACACATACACACACACACACACACACACACACACACACACACACACGAGGAAGAGAAAAGATTAGTATGTGCGTATGGGTCTGTCCGTCAGTCAGTTTGTCTGTTTGTGTATACCAGTGTCTATGTACAAGTGTGTGTGTGTGTCTGTTTGAGTGTGAGTGTTTGTGCGTACCAATGTGTGTGTACCACTGTGAGTGTGTGCGTATTTGCGTGCCTGCAGGCTTACCAGTTAGAGTCTACCTGTTTGTGTGTGTGTGTGTGTGTGTGTGTGTGTGTGTGTTTG
>NC_136934.1:50983607-51072813 GCF_949987615.1 Pollachius pollachius | reverse complement strand
GAGGGTGAGACGGTGTTCTCCAGGGGGTGTGAGACATGCTAGAGGGTGAGACGGTGTTCTCCAGGGGGTGTGAGACATGCTAGAGGGTGAGACGTTGGGGTCCAGGGGGGGGTGAGACGGTGTTCTCCAGGGGGTGTGAGACATGCTAGAGGGTGAGACGTTGGGGTCCAGGGGTGTGAGACATGCTGAGAGGGTGAGACAGTGGGGTCCAGGGGTGCGAGACAGGCTCAGGGAGACAGTGTTCTCCAGGGGGTGTGAGACATGCCAGAGGGTGAGACAGTGTTCCACAGGTGGTGTGAGACATGCCAGAGGGTGAGACGGTGTTCTCCAGGTGGTGAGAGTCATGCCAGAGGGTGAGACGGTGTTCTCCAGGGGGTGTGAGACGTGCCAGAGGGTGAGACGGTGTTCTCCAGGGGGTGTGAGACATGCTAGAGGGTGAGACGGTGTTCTCCAGGGGGTGTGAGACGTGCCAGAGGGTGAGACGGTGTTCTCCAGGGGGTGTGAGACATGCTAGAGGGTGAGACGGTGTTCTCCAGGGGGTGTGAGACATGCTAGAGGGTGAGACGTTGGGGTCCAGGGGGGGTGAGACGGTGTTCTCCAGGGGGTGTGAGACATGCTAGAGGGTGAGACGTTGGGGTCCAGGGGTGTGAGACATGCTGAGAGGGTGAGACAGTGGGGTCCAGGGGTGCGAGACAGGCTCAGGGAGACAGTGTTCTCCAGGGGGTGTGAGACATGCCAGAGGGTGAGACAGTGTTCCACAGGTGGTGTGAGACATGCCAGAGGGTGAGACGGTGTTCTCCAGGTGGTGAGAGTCATGCCAGAGGGTGAGACGGTGTTCTCCAGGGGGTGTGAGACGTGCCAGAGGGTGAGACGGTGTTCTCCAGGGGGTGTGAGACGTGCCAGAGGGTGAGACGGTGTTCTCCAGGGGGTGTGAGACGTGCCAGAGGGTGAGACGGTGTTCTCCAGGGGGTGTGAGACATGCCAGAGAGTGAGACGGTGTTCTCCAGGGGGTGTGAGACGTGCCAGAGGGTGAGACGGTGTTCTCCAGGGGGTGTGAGACGTGCCAGAGGGTGAGACGGTGTTCTCCAGGGGGTGTGAGACATGCTAGAGGGTGAGACGTTGGGGTCCAGGGGGGGTGAGACGGTGTTCTCCAGGGGGTGTGAGACATGCTAGAGGGTGAGACGTTGGGGTCCAGGGGTGTGAGACATGCTGAGAGGGTGAGACAGTGGGGTCCAGGGGTGCGAGACAGGCTCAGGGAGACAGTGTTCTCCAGGGGGTGTGAGACATGCCAGAGGGTGAGACGGTGTTCCACAGGTGGTGTGAGACATGCCAGAGGGTGAGACGGTATTCTCCAGGTGGTGAGAGTCATGCCAGAGGGTGAGACGGTGTTCTCCAGGTGGTGAGAGTCATGCCAGAGGGTGAGACGGTGTTCTCCAGGGGGTGTGAGACGTGCCAGAGGGTGAGACGGTGTTCTCCAGGGGGTGTGAGACATGCTAGAGGGTGAGACGGTGTTCTCCAGGTGGTGTGAGACGTGCCAGAGGGTGAGACGGTTTTCTCCAGGGGGTGTGAGACATGCCAGAGGGTGAGACGGTGTTCTCCAGGTGGTGTGAGACGTGCCAGAGGGTGAGACAGTGTTCTCCAGGGGGTGTGAGACGTGCCAGAGGGTGAGACGGTGTTCTCCAGGGGGTGTGAGACATGCTAGAGGGTGAGACGGTGTTCTCCAGGGGGTGTGAGACATGCTAGAGGGTGAGACGGTGTTCTCCAGGGGGTGTGAGACATGCTAGAGGGTGAGACGGTGTTCTCCAGGGGGTGTGAGACATGCTAGAGGGTGAGACGGTGTTCTCCAGGGGGTGTGAGACATGCTAGAGGGTGAGACGTTGGGGTCCAGGGGGTGTGAGACATGCCAGAGGGTGAGACGGTGTTCTCCAGGGGGTGTGAGACATGCTAGAGGGTGAGACGTTGGGGTCCAGGGGGGGTGAGACGGTGTTCTCCAGGGGGTGTGAGACATGCTAGAGGGTGAGACGTTGGGGTCCAGGGGTGTGAGACATGCTGAGAGGGTGAGACAGTGGGGTCCAGGGGTGCGAGACAGGCTCAGGGAGACAGTGTTCTCCAGGGGGTGTGAGACATGCCAGAGGGTGAGACGGTGTTCCACAGGTGGTGTGAGACATGCCAGAGGGTGAGACGGTGTTCTCCAGGTGGTGAGAGTCGTGCCAGAGGGTGAGACGGTGTTCTCCAGGGGGTGTGAGACGTGCCAGAGGGTGAGACGGTGTTCTCCAGGGGGTGTGAGACGTGCCAGAGGGTGAGACGGTATTCTCCAGGGGGTGTGAGACGTGCCAGAGGGTGAGACGGTATTCTCCAGGTGGTGAGAGTCATGCCAGAGGGTGAGACGGTGTTCTCCAGGTGGTGAGAGTCATGCCAGAGGGTGAGACGGTGTTCTCCAGGGGGTGAGAGTCATGCCAGAGGGTGAGACGGTGTTCTCCAGGGGGTGTGAGACGTGCCGGGGGGGTTCCTACCTGCTGAGAGGCCCCGGGTCCCGGACCTCGGCGCTGAGGAAGGGGACGAAGGAGGCGGAGCAGAAGGGGCAGGAGGAGTTGAGGTTGGAGTCGTCCGACGTCCAGCCGGCCATGATGTCCTCGTCGTACACCAGGGAGTTACAGGCGCGGCACAGCGAGCAGCTCGACATCTGCACCTGGAGGAGGCGGGCGCCATGGCAACGCAAGAGGGAGGAGGGAAGGGTCAGTAGTCGTGGTAACCAGCAGTCGAAAGAGATTTCTAAAGTAGGAGAAGTTGCACCGAGGGGAGCTGAATGAGGACGGTGTTTGAGTATAATCTCCAATCCCGGAGCTTCACAGAACATGACGCATGACACGTACCTCTAGCCCCACCCCCTCTTGATTGGCATCCCAGGACCGGCGCAGCGGATAGGTCGGGGTCGGGGTGTCACTCAGGTCGATGTCACTGCCCACGGACAGGGAGCTCTGCAGAGACACCACCGATCACATGTCAGAGGATCAATACGGAAGGAATTAAAGAACGGGGAGAGAGACGACCACACTGACACAAACACTGCATCGTGTCATCGTTTTGAAATTGGGAAAGTCTCGTATCTATGACAACCTAAATATAAGCACCAACTATTAGTGAGTGTCCACCAAGAGACACAGCCAACCACCTTTTAATGTGTGTGTGTGTGTGCGTGCGTGCGTGCGTGCGTGCGCAACAACCTTCTCGACAGAAGTTCAACGTGTCACTACCGAAAGAAACGCAACGCTTCATCCATCCATCGTCCGTTCGTCCGTCCGTCCATCCATCAACAACCCCTCCCTCCCCCCCTCCCCCCTCCCGGTTGACCTCTGACCTCCGAGGTGGCGTTGACCAGCCTCCCCCCTCCCCCCCCCTCCCCCCCCCCCGGTTGACCTCTGACCTCCGAGGTGGCGTTGACCAGCCTCTCCTTGGCCCTCAGCAGCGTCTCGGCCACCTGGGCCTTGCGGGACAGCCTCTGCTCCGACACCCGGCGGACCTCCCCCCCACAACCTCCCCGCCGGTCGTCCACGCTGGCGGCCCTCCTCCCCGAGGAGCGGTGCCGCGTGGGGGTCAGCAGCTGCTGCAGCCTCCCCGCCAGCCCCCCCCGGCTGGGGGACGCCACGTTGTTGGAGTTCTCGTCCAGCTTCCGCGCCCGCCCCCCGCTGGGCTCCCGGCCCGCCCCCGACCTGCAGGGTGGACGGGTGAATGTTTCAGGGTGAATAGAGTGGTGTACAATAAGGGCCTCACATCCACCCGTTCATACACACACATTAAGGGGGACATATTCTACCACCAGGTGTGAGGGTGATTAGCCGCCGTGGGCCGTTTTTGAAAACCGGCCTCTTCTGACATCGCAAGTGGGCGTGTCCACCTGTATGCATGAGGGCGTATTGCCGTCATACATACTCTGATATTTCGAGATTCTCCTCCTCTTGACATTTAAAGCAACAATCTGGTACAGAAAACCGTCATTTGATTATGGATCACGCAAAAGTTAATTTAATCTCCGGTAATTGGTGGTGCTCTGTGACTAGCTGCTGCTTGAGGTCACCTCTGATGTCAGCACGGGTAGTTCTACTCTGCATGTAATGCTCTGGTTGTTGCGCTTCAGCCTGTATATTCTATGCTGTTAGACAGAAGGGAAAACCAGAGGTGAGTGGCCCCCAAGACTCCTGACGTACTCTCTCAAACATCAACAGCAATTCTTTAGCCAACATCAACATCATTTAAATTAGCCAAATCCTCACCAAATAGTTTCCGTCTGACATTTATGTCATTTAATTCCAGCTACATTAGCAGCTATGACCTTAGTGTCTGCTACCTTGTCAATGTTTATTAGCTTCCCCTATTTACAATCGTTGCCAAGATGCAAGCATGAGGTTTCTCTCTAATAATAATGATAATAATAATGCAAATCTTTATTTTTAGAGCAATTTTATCCAACAAAGTGGCTCAAAGTGCCTTACAGAGCATATGATAACGTAACAACAAAGTGCATCAGAGGGAGCCAAACTCCTCAAGTCACAGACGGACCCTAATCCTGCGCAGCGCTGTCATTGGTCGGCAGGGGTCCCCCCAGAAGCCCCCCTCACCTGCCCTCCCTCTCGGCGGGCGGCCAGCTGCCGTCGGCCGTGTCCGCGGGCTCCATCTCCGAGCTGTCCTTGTAGAAGGTGGACAGGCACACCTGGCTGCGCTGCACCAGAACGCCAGCAGGGGGCGGCAGCAGCGACGGAGAGGGGCCCGCGGCCGAGGCCTCGCGGCCCCGCGGAGGCTTCCTGGAGCTGGGGTCGCTGACGCCGTTGGTCCCCGTCCCCGGGGGCCCCGACAGCCTGCAGGGGCCGGACTCTGGGGGGAGGGGGGAGGGGAGGGGAGAGGAGAGGAGAGGGGGCGGGGTCAGTTAGAACCTCCGAGGGTTGTCATGACGACCAGCAGAGTCGGTGGGTACCAAAGGGTTAATGTTTCGAGATTCTCCTCCTCTGACATTTGAAGCAACACTCTGGTAAAAAACAAAAAACGATATTTAATCATGGATTCATGCAAAAGTTCATTGAATCTCTGGGGTAATCGGTGGAATCTGAAGGAGCTCCGATCTGGAATAAACCTCGGTAATTCACTTAGTTGATTTATCGCCGGATGTGAACGTCTTGCGGTAGTCAGCCGACGGTTCCAGCGGATCGCCCCGCCAAAATGTCAAGCAGGGTCACAACGATATTGGATTTAAATATCAGGATTCAAATGAGATTACCACCGGATAAATCAGGACACAGAAGGGAAGGGGGAGGATTAGGCGTGAGCGACAGGGACACTCACTCTCTGCAGCGGCCCTCATGCCGTTCAGGCTGTTGCTCTTCACCAGAGGGCCGGTCAGAGACTCGTGGCTGGAGCTTTCACTCAAACCACTCCAGCTGTTCTGGCGAATCAGGCTGTACTGTGGGCGTGACCTTTGGAGGGAGTCCATTGTGACGTCTGTGAAAAAAAAAACACCAGAAAAAAAAACACCTTCAGTCTTTCTTTAAGAAATGTAAACAGGCTCCACCAGTAAGTGACTGTGGTTGAACTGGGCAGCTCCCAGTGTCCACCAGTACGAGACTGTGGTTGAACTGGGCAGCTCCCAGTGTCCACCAGTAGAAGACTGTGGTTGTACTGGGCAGCTCCCAGTTTTTACCAGTAGAAGACTGCTGTTGCACTGGGCAGTTCCCTGTGTCCACCAGTAGTTCCCAGTGTTCAATGAATGAACTGATGAATATTTGCACCATTATCCATGTTTTCTACTAATAACAACGCCCAACATTTTCTGATGACATCATGCTGACCTGCTTCTGATCCCAGTGAGTTGCTCTTCTGCTGTCGTTTGATTGGCTGCCTGAACTGGGCCACGGCCAATAGGACGTTGCGCAGCTTCGCCCAGCGCAGACGCCCGCCCTGATTGGTGGAGGGCCACTTGCTCTCTAACACTGCCTAGAGAGAGAGAGAGAGAGAGAGAGAGAGAGAGAGAGAGAGAGAGAGAGAGAGAGAGAGAGAGAGAGAGAGAGAGAGAGAGAGAGAGAGAGAGAGAGAGAGAGAGAGAGAGAGAGAGAGAGAGAGAGAGAGAGAGAAAATTTACAAAAACAACCACCAAATCATGAACGCCCAGATGCAGGACCACTTGATTAGAGCAGCATGTTGTAGCAGCCTCAGAGGGCCAGACCATAATATTCTCATTAGGTCTGGAGTGTCTGTCGAGGGGCGTCGTCAGTCCAATCCTAACCCGATTGGATTGGCTCCAGCCAGTCTGACCATGACATTAGTGTTTCAGAGGTAAACTCCTTCAGCGAATGTTGCTGCTGGACTTCCCACTTTCAAATAAAACTAATTCCAAAGCAGCCTAAATATTCTTATATTAGATAAGCCGTTGGGGAAATGTCCAAAATGGCGCTGCCTGGTTCCCTCTGGTTCAATGATTGGGAGACATTTTTGTTGTTGTTGTGTGGGCGTACTTTATAGTGAAAATGTACTTCATTGTAATGTGTCTTACCATTTTGTAGTATGCGTATGTGATACGTTGTTGTAGTAAGTGTATTTGATACGTTGTTGTAGTAAGCGTATTGGATACCTTGTTGTAGTAAGGGTATTTGATGCCTTGTTATAGTAAGGGTATTTGATACCTTGTTGTAGTAAGGGTATTGGATACCTTGTTGTAGTAAGGGTATTTGATGCCTTGTTATAGTAAGGGTATTGGATACCTTGTTGTAGTAAGGGTATTTGATGCCTTGTTATAGTAAGTGTATTTGATACCTCGTTGTAGTGTATGTGATACCTTGTTGTAGTGTATGTGATACCTTGTTATAATAAGTGTATTTGATACATCGTTGTGTATGTGATACCTTGTTATAGTGTATTTGATACCTTGTTTGAGTAGGTGTATTTGATAGCTTGTTATAGTGTATTCGATACCTTGTTTTAGTAGGTGTATTTGATACCTTGTTGGAGTGTATTTGATAACTTGTTGTAGTAGACGTATGTGATGGTGTATGTGATACCTTGTTGTAGTAGGCATATGTGATAGTGTATTTGATACCTTGTTGTAGTGTACTTGATACCTTGTTGTAGTAGGCGTATGTGATGGTGTATTTGATACCTCGTTGTAGTAGGCGTATGATGGTGTTCTTGATAACTTGTTGTAGTAGGCGTATGTGATGGTGTACTTCATACCTTGTTGTAGTAGGCCCATGTGATGGTGTATTTGATACCTCGTTGTAGTAGGCGTATGATGGTGTATTTGATACCTTGTTGTAGTAGGCGTATGTGATGGTGTATTTGATACCTTGTTGTAGTAGGCGTATGTGATGGTGTACTTCATACCTTGTTGTAGTAGGCGTATGTGATGGTGTATTTGATACCTTGTTGTAGTAGGCGTATGTGATGGTGTATTTGATACCTCGTTGTAGTAGGCGTATGATGGTGTATTTGATACCTCGTTGTAGTAGGCGTATGATGGTATATTTGATACCTCGTTGTAGTAGGTGTATGTGATAGTGTATTTGATACCTCGTTGTAGTAGGCGTATGATGGTGTATTCGATACCTCGTTGTAGTAGGCGTATGATGGTGTATTTGATACCCCGTTGTAGTAGGCGTATGATGGTGTATTTGATACCTTGTTGTAGTAGGCGTATGTGATGTGTATTTAATACCTCGTTGTAGTAGGAGTATGTGATGGTGTACTTCATACCTTGTTGTAGTAGGCCCATGTGATGGTGTTGGGGGTGACTCCAGCCTTCTTCATCTCCAGTAGAACTCTGACGGCCAGGACCGGCTGTCCGTACTGACCACAGAGCTGCATCAAGATACGGTAACACACCTGCAACACACACGTACATATTCAGATTTGTGTGTCACAGACGACGTACAGCACCGTAAAGTTATTCGAAAGAAAGAATATAAGAATATGCAAAGACCTACTAAAGATGTATGATTGACAAAAACGATATCCATTAATGTATTTATATGTTAAAATGAAACGCTGATGGTTAAAGGGGTAGTTCGGGATTTTGGACATAGGGCCTGATTCCCAAGTTAGCCTCTGCGTTTTTATTATTGGAGACAGTTTAACACATTTCATTCAGTCCTTCTAGTTGCAGAGTTCTAGAACTTTTTGAGGGTCTACTTTCTCAGCAGCAGCGGAATTTAACCTAGGTATCAGTCCGCCGCTGCCGTAGCCTACTACCAGGAATATACCACTGCTGCTGAGACACAGCAAGCCCCTCAAAATGTAATGCAATGCAAGGTTGGTTTTATTTCTAACATTATTCTATCAACACAGACATTTACATCGACCGTCTGGCGTTCTAGTTGATTTGCCTCGGGTGTACTGTGGAGTGGGTAAGACTGTTTTATCAGCAGGCTAGTATTGCCCGTTGCCGTGCGCTAGCCTAGCACGAGCGAACTCTGCAACTAGAAGGACTGAATGAAATGTGTTGATAACTGTCTCTAATGATAGCCAAGGCTAACTTGGGAATCAGGCCCTATGTCCAAAATCCCGAACTACCCCTTTAAATTAGTTACCACTATCATTAGTGGTAACTAATCCTACATCAAAGACCTCGCGTTCAAAGTGTTCCGGTGTCAACGGCCGTTCACAGACTCTCAGGTCTAACACCGCAAACCGGCAGGGGGGGGGCGCCCGGCGCTGACGTAGCGCGGTCGCCGTGGTGACCCTCACCTCGTCGGGCAGCACCACCTTGCGGTTCTCCATGTGCTTCAGCACGTCGTAGGCCGTGTGCAGCGCGCGCACCTTGGCGCCCTCGGCCCGCACGAAGGTGGGCAGGTAGAGGAACCACAGGCCGTAGCAGTGGCCCAGCAGGCACTTGGACCACATGTCGGGCACCGTCGAGTACTTCTGGGCCCGCTTCTGGGCCACCTTGATCTCCTGGGGGGGGGGGGGGGGGGTTGGTTAGGGTCAGGTAGGCAGGCTAACACCGCCGTCCTGCACATTGGAATTATATTTTTTATTTTTATATTTTTTATGATCATTTATTTACATTTTTTCTGATATCATTTATTGTTATAATTTTTGCAATCAATTTATTTTTTATTATTATTTATTTTTTATTATTATTTTATTTCTATATTATTTATTTGTATAATTTTTATCTATTTTTTATTATTATTTATTATTATAATTTCCTTATTATTAGACTTTATTTTCATCCCGAAGGAGATCGAGAATTCTGCATTCAACCAATCTAAATTTACGGTAAGATAATTCTAAAGTCTCTGGCACCCATTCATTATAGTAAGGCTCGTCTGCATGTCGAGCAGGAGAAGCTATGAACCTCAGGCACAAGGACAGAGTGAACGACGAGCCAATCCTGTACCTGTTTGGTCCGTCTAGGGGCGGGGCTACTGGGCGCGCTCCGATTAGCCGGGAGGCGGAGCTGGTCCTGGGGCCGGTCGAAGAGCTCGGTCCTCAGAACGGGGAAGGTCTCGTAACTATGACAACATAAACATAATCATCAAAATGTATGTGTGTGTGTGTGTGTGTGTGTGTGTGTGTGTGTGTCGTTCTTTACATGTGTATGTGTATGAGGCTCATACACATGTAAATAACACATGCATCTATTAGCGTGTGTGGTTCTTTACGTGTGTGTGTGTGTGTGTGTGTGTGTGTGTGGTTCTATGTGTGTGTGTGGGGTTCTATGTTTGTGTGTGTGTGTGGTTCTATGTGTGTGTTGTTCTGTGTGTGTGTGTGGTTCTATACATGTGTGTGGTTCTATGTGCGTGTGTGGTCCTGTGTGTGTGTGTGTGCGTGTGGTTCTATGTGCGTGTGTGGTTCTATGTTTTAGTGTGGTTTCATGTTTGCGTGTGTGTGTGGTTCTATACGTGTGTGTGTGTGTGTGTGGCTCTATGTGTGTGTGGTTCTATACGTGCGTGTGTGTGTGTGGTTCTTTGTGTGTGTGGTTCTATGCTACCTGTAGAGGGCGGGGCACTCGGAGCCGTCTGCCTGCTGGGGCTCCTCGGGGGGCATGATGAACACGGTGTGCTCCCCCCCGTGGGACTCGTCCAGGTCGATCAGACGCACCTCCTCCGGCCGCTCCACGTCCACCTGAGACACACCGCCACCAGGGGGCACTAGTGAGACCTCCACCGCTAACTAGCTAGGTAATAACAGACAACTAGGGAGTTAGCTTCTTCTCCACGTCCACCTGAGACACACCGCCAGCAGGGGGCACTAGTGAGACCACCACCGCTAACTAGCTAGGTAATAACAGACAACTAGGGAGTTAGCTTCTTCTCCAAGTCCACCTGAGACACACCGCCACCAGGGGGCACTAGTGAGACCACCACCGCTAACTAGCTCCATTAAAATATACATTGTTGTTTCTCGCTCTTCTGACAAATGTACTCATTGAAAGTTGCTTTGGATAAAAGCGTCTGATAAATGCCCTAGATGTAAATGTCAATGTTAAAAAAGTGTAGATACCGAACCAACTATTAACTTAACATCCAGCTGGTTAACCAACCAATAAACACGACACCAAAGACTAGTTATCATCCAATAACCGGCTAGCGTTTCTCTGAACACCAGGCCAGGTTGGAGATGTTTTGAGGTCAGGGTCGGGGCTGGACTTCTGCGCTGACCTTCTGGACGCACTCGTCGAAGAACTCCAGGCAGACGTGGCCGTCGCTGACGAAGGAGCACTCCTCGATGAACTGGGTGAACATCTGGGTCCGCGTCAGCTGGATGTAGAACTTCTGCTGGGTCCGGTCCCGCGACTTCAGGAACCCTGCAGGGCGGAACGGAACATCATAACAACAATGTTCCCGTCATCATTTCTTCAATGATTTAGTTACATTTGAAATCTATGACTATGAATTTTGACGAGATGGATGAACTTTCACTGTCTGATTGCAAAATGGGCAACTTTACATTTTCTTATTTGGCATTTTACGTGCTTTGGATTTATGTACTTTACCAATGCCAATAGAGCACTTTGAATTGGAGAGAGAGCGAGAGAAAGCCAGAATGCCTGAGACAGACAGAGAATCTATTGAGCGCAAACAAACAGTCCCTCTCTCTACCCACCCCCACTCCTCTGCCCCTCCCTCTCTCTCCGCCCACTCTCCTCTCCCCCCTCTCCTTCCCCTCCCTCTGTCTCCTATCCCCCGCCTCTCTCTCCCTTCTCTACCCCCTCCCTCTCCTTTCCCCCTCTCTCTCCCCTCTCCCCCCATCCCATCCTCCAACCCAGAGGCCAGTGTTGCCCCCCGACGCACCCTGCAGGTTGAAGAGGGAGCTGCAGTCGTAGGTGCTGTCGGAGGGGGCCTGGGTGATGGGCAGCAGGAAGCTGCGGTACCCCCGCAGCACCGCGCTCATGAAGTGCAGGAAGGCCTCCTGGATCTCCAGCTCCAGCTGCTTCTGCCGCCGGTAGATCTGGTCGTAGTCCGTGAGCAGGAACTCCAGCGTCGCCTCCTCCTGGCCCGGAGTGCAGACTGCAGCCAGGAGGGGGCGACAGAGAGCAGAGGGTCAGTGAAGGACACACTGGGGGGGAGTGGGAGGCCACAGGGGTGAAAGGTCGTAGCGGGGGTTAAAGGTCAGAGGTCGTAGCGGGGATGGGGGGTGAAAGGTCCTAGCGGGTGGGGGGCAGGGGATGGGTCAGCGGTTAGGGGGTTTGACTTCCATCCAAAAGGATCTGGGTTAGATGATGATTTTTGACCTCCGGTGAAGGTCACTCACTCTGTTCCAGGGTTTTGTGCAGGTTGGTCAGGGAGTTGAAGAGAATCTTGCCGGGCTTTCTGGGAAAGGATCGCCACGACAACGGCTTCTTGTCCTCCGTTCTGATAGACAAGATGAGGAGGGGAGAGAGCCGGGGTTAGGGTCGCAGCATTGCAAGTCATGTGCTCCTAGACAGAGATTCATGCTGAAGTAGAGTTGACCGTAAACATAGTGCTCACTTTGAAATATATCACATTACAGAAGCAAGAAACACTCAACGTAGTTTCATCTGTACCACCCTGTCTGTGTACTAGGGAACACGGACCAGCAATAAGGGGACCAGGGGTGTGTCAACCAGCAACGTGGGGCCAGGGATGTGTGTGGAGCAGGAGGGTTTATGCCTACCATGTGGGGACCAAGGGTGTGTAAAGCTACCATGTGGGGACCAGCACTGTGTAAAGATGCAGTGTGGGGACCAGGGGTGTGTAAAACTACCATGTGGGGACCAGCAGTGTGTAAAGCTACAGTGTGGGGACCAAGGGTGTGTAAAGCTACCATGTGGGGACCAGCACTATGTAAAGATACAGTGTGGGGACCAGGAGTGTGTAAAACTACCATGTGGGGACCAGCAGTGTATAAAGCTACAGTGTGGGGACCAGGGGTGTGTAAACCAGCATGGTGTAAACCAGCGGTGTGTAAACCAGGGTTGTGTAAACCAGGGGTGTGTAAACCAGTGGTGTGTAAAGCTGCAATGTGTAAACCAGCAGTGTTAAAACCAGCACTGTGTACCCAGCGGTGTGTAAACCAGCAGTGTGTAAACCAGCTTTGTGTGAACCAGCAGTATGTGAACCAGCTTTGCGGGGACCAGCTTTGTGGGGACCAGCTTTGTGGGGACCAGCTTTGTGGGGACGAGAGTTGTAGAGACCAGCTTTGTGGGGACCAGCTTTGTGGGGACCAGGGTTGTAGAGACCAGCTTTGTGGGGACCAGGGTTGTAGGGACCAGCTTTGTGGGGACCAGGGTTGTGGGGACCAGGTGGTGGGGACCAGGTTTGTGGGGACCAGCTTTGTGGGGACAAGGTTGTGGGGACCAGGTTTGTGGGGACCAGGGTTGTAGGGACCAGCTTTGTGGGGACCAGGGTTGTGGGGACCAGGTTTGTGGGGACTCACTGGAAGATGGTGTTGGTGTCCAGGTCCACACAGACAACGTCGGGGGGCGGGTCGTGCTGGTCGAAGTAGCTGGAGTGGACCCCCACAATGAAGGGCATGGGCGCCAGCAGCACGTCGGCCATCTGGAGCGGACACAGCGGGATGTAGGGGCAGGGCCAGCGCAGTGGGAAGGTCATCTGGAGGACACGCACAGCGGACCCTTCATCATGTTATACAGAGACACGATCATCATCTTCATCACTGTAATCATTATTACACAGAGACACATCATCATCACCTTCATCATATTATACAGAGGCACAGACATCATCATCGTCTTCATCACAACATCTAGAAGCACACACATCATCATCATCATCATCGTCATTATCCAGAGGCACAAACACCACATCATCATCATCATCTTAATTATTATACAGACATGATCTTCATCATGGTCACCTTCCTCATTATTATCCAGAGGCACCAACATCATCATCTTCATCATGTTATACAGACACACTAACATCTTCACCATCATCATCGTCACCTTCATCACATTATCCAGAGGCACCAACATCGTCATCTTCATCATGTTATACAGACACACTAACATCTTCACCATCATCATCGTCACCTTCATCACATTATCCAGAGGCACCAACGTCATCATCTTCATCATGTTATACAGACACACTAACATCTTCACCATCATCATCGTCACCTTCATCACATTATCCAGAGGCACCAACATCATCCTCTTCATCATGTTATACAGACACACTAACATCTTCACCATCATCATCGTCACCTTCATCACATTATCCAGAGGCACCATCACATCATCATCTCCAGGAAGGTGATTTAGAGCGATATAAACATAATGATGTGTGTCTATCTGTGAGTGTGCGTACATCATAGTGTGTGTATTTGCGTGTATGTGCGTGTGTGAGTGTGTATATGCGGGGTGGTGCGTGCCTGAGTGTGTGCGTGTCTTAATGTGTGTCTGTGGGTGGTATGTGTGTATCTGGGCGGGTCTCAGTGTGAGTGTGTATGTGTGCGGGTGGTGTGTGCATGTCTCAGTGTGTGTGTATGCGGGCGGGTGGCGTGTGCTTTAGTGTGTGTGTGTGTGTGTGTGTCTCAGTGTGTATGTGTGTTGGTGGTGTGTGCTTTAGTGTGTGTGTGTGTGTGTGTCTCAGTGTGTATGTGGGCGGGTGGCGTGTGTATCTGGGTTTGTCTGAGTGTGTGTGTGTGTGAGTGTTTTGTGTGCGTCTGTGGTCGGGGGGTGTGTGCCTTAGTATGTGTGTGTGTGTGTGTGTCTGCGGGTGGTGCGGTCGGGCGGTGCTGTCCTTACGGAGACCAGCGCCTCGCTGACGGAGGTCAGCACGTCGGGCCGCAGCGAGTGCAGCAGCAGCTTGTGCTCGGTGAGCGCGGCCAGCAGCAGGATGCAGGCGTTCTCCGGGCCCAGGTTCTGGAGCAGCTTCAGGAAGCTGGCCCCGCTGGGGGGGGAAGGGGGGGGGGGGGGGGGGGGGGGGGGGGGGGGAGAGAGGAGGGAGAGGAGGGGGGAGGGAGAGAGGAGGGGGGGAGGGAGAGAGGAGGAGGGAGAGAGGAGGGAGAGGAGGGGGGGAGGGAGAGAGGAGGGAGAGGAGGGGGGAGGGAGAGAGGAGGGAGAGGAGGGGGGAGGGAGAGAGGAGGGGGGGAGGGAGAGAGGAGGAGGGAGAGGAGGGGAGGAGGGAGAGGAGGGGGGGAGGGAGAGAGGAGGGAGAGGAGGGGGGGAGGGAGAGAGGAGGGAGAGGAGGGGGGAGGGAGAGAGGAGGGGGGAGGGAGAGAGGAGGAGGGAGAGAGGAGGGAGAGAGGAGGGGGGGAGAGAGGGGGAGGAGAGAGGAGGAGGGAGAGAGGAGGGAGAGGAGGGGGGGAGGGAGAGAGGAGGGGGGGAGAGAGGGGGGGGAGAGGAGGGGGGGAGGGAGAGAGGAGGGGGGGAGAGAGGGGGGGAGAGGAGGGGGGGAGGGAGAGAGGAGGGGGGGAGAGAGGGGGGGGAGAGGAGGGGGGGAGGGAGAGAGGGGAGAGAGAGGAGGGAGAGAGATTCAGTAGGTTCATACCAGAGAACATTTCATAACAACACATTATCTGTCCATCATATATAATGTTTTTGTACTATCTTACTACACCAGCTCTATCCATCCATCTCCATCAGTGGTATATATCATGTATTTTACTTCTTGGGTTGCTCGGTACACATGGACAGATAAGAAAGTATTTTTTTGTGTAAAACATCAAAAATATTCTTCGTTATGCTGACCTCATCTTTAAACAAAAGCTGCAATCCAACTGGAGTACCCATGACATCTTCTACATTTACTCCAAGTATTGTACTGAACTTGTGGTCATGTTGTGTGCTTCATGCAGTCCCTGAGTGCGTACAGACGCAGTGAGCTGACATGGATGTGGTCCGGCTGATGACTAAAACTGAACCTGTGGAGGACTCATCCCTGACCTGAGAGGGAGGGGGGTCGAGACGGGCTGACACAGCAGCAGGTTGTCATACGGAGAGAGCTGGGGGGGGGGGAAGAGAGAGAGAGAGAGATCAATATTCAGTTAACAAACTATTTTAGCAAATTATTAAATTAGGATGATTAAACAGATTCTGTTCAGGATAGAAAATTAATTAACACCCAGGTTTATGGTGGATTATTTTGATCACTTAAGGGACAGGGTGAGGTAGAGTAAATCTCAGAAGGAGAACCTGTCCACCCAGTAAATCACTTCCTGCTCATTGTGGTTAAAGCTGACTAGAAAGAATCTGGAAGTGAGTCATTTCATTGGTCTGTTTTTACCCAAGTCAACGTTTCTTGTTGAGAGTTAAAGGGGCGCCGTCGGCTACTGTTTGGTTGCCCTGGTTACACATGTAAACAATTCAATGTATTCATAAACAAAAAAAAACGTTAGGTTATCGCCGTTTCATTGAAACGGCGGTAACCTTTAACCGTTTAAAGGTGGTAACCGTTTTTTTTTGTCACAAATTGGACCACTACCCTCACAAGGATGTCCTAAATTAAGGTTATTATTGGTGATTCAAACACTGCACGCATCACACAACGCTCCAAAAGACCCCTCCTAATTATGTGCAGTATAATAAACAATACATTGTCATCACCATGTCAGAGAAATAACAGAATGGATCTTAGACACTCATACTGTACATATTTCACCAACGCTACGTATCCGACTTCAAACATACCCTGAAGGCATGTGTTTTCATAAGTATGTTGATAGTGACCTAGTTGGACCGCGGCTGGGAGCCACCTATGGCTCCCGAGCCACAGATTGAGAACCATAGGGCCTGGTACACTAGTGTGTGTGTGTCAGTGTGTCTCACCTGAACCAAGATGCGCGGTCGCTGTGGCGACGGAAACGGAACGTTGTGCATGAAGCTGGATATATGTCTAGAGAGAGAGAGAGAGAGAGAGAGAGAGAGAGAGAGAGAGAGAGAGAGAGAGAGAGAGAGAGAGAGAGAGAGAGAGAGAGAGAGAGAGAGAGAGCGAGAGCGAGAGAGAGAGAGCGAGAGAGAGAGGTTACCATGTGACCACGGGGTACTGATGGTAGAGGATGGGTCGAGGGGGTTCATGGTACAGATGTATATACACGTATCAACATATTAATAGGTGGTGGGAGTACAGTGCATCTACTGTACGGTGACGGGCCCAGAGGGGGTACAGGGGGTACACAGGGGTCTCCAAGGGGGGGGGGGGGAGGGGTAGTAGACTGACTTCTCCAGCGGCAGCACGTGGGGCCCGGAGATCGAGTAGCGATAGATGAAGGTGAGGAACTTCTGGAAGACGCTGAAGAAGGGCCAGTGGGAGAGCACACACACGCTCTTCTTGACGTGCAGGCTGCGGTTGGTGATGGGCCGACGGTCAACCACGCTCATTAGCCCCAGGGCCAGGCACTGGGCCTCCGACAGCACGGCCCGCGGGAACGCCTCGTAGAACTGGATGGCCGCGCCGTACACCTGGGGGGGGCAGAGAGAGGTTAAGTGGTCGTCAGGGTAATACACAGATTCAAACACAAGGTGGTGACGGGTGGGAGATAAGTTATCTGTGTGTATCTGTGTGCGTTTATGTATACGTGTTGCTGTGTGTGTGTGTGTGTGTGTGTGTGTGTGTGTGTGTGTGTGTGTGTGTGTGTGTGTGTGTGTGTGTGTGTGTGTGTGTGTGTGTGCGTTTGCCTGCGTGCTTGAGCGTGCATGTGTTTGCGTGCGTGTGTTTGTGTGCGTGCGTGCAAGCGAGTGTGTGTGTTTGCCAGCGTGCGTGCGTGCGTGCGTCTATGTGTGTGTGCATGTGCGTGCGTGCGTGTGTCTATTTGCGTGCATGTGTTTGCCCTCGTTTGTGCGTATGTGTGCGTGTGCTATCAGCTCACCTTGTCCCCCGACGCTGACGTCAGGACGAAGGTGGAGAACACGGGCAGCTGGTACTTGGTGTTGATTGGCCAGCTCTCGATGGTCCCGCCCATCGGCAGACAGAACACCGGCACCGACTCGGGCAGCGGGAACGACTCCAGGTCCTCCTCCGGGTAGCGGCTGATCAGACCTAGAAGAATACATAACACAAATATATACAAACAGACATATAGCAACGTATAACTATGTATAAATACAAAGGTCTTCCTCGGAGTAGTGGCTGACCAATAGGATATAGAAATATACCCACTGGTTAACATAATTATATACACAACTAAAGCCAATTTCACATTTTCTTTCCCGTTACATTGTTGCCCCCTACAGGCTTGGAGGCCAGGCCCAGGAATTGTATGTCCTGTATGTAAACAAACACAGATACCTGCTGATATGGACATATACACAGATGATGAATGCTAAATCTTATCATTAATATTATGGGATGGCGGCGCTCACCTGCTTCATACACCAGAGCGTTAGCTTTAGCCACGGCTCTCTTGTAGCACAGGTACATGGCCGGTCCGAACTGTCGGGGGGGGGCGGGGAGATACATCACAAACACATCAAAACCTAACATAAGGCTGGGAATATAAATGGTGGTGTTGGAGCTAATGGTTATTGGGATGACTGGGAAATTACTGGGATTGGGGCGTTTAGATAGCTTTTCTAGAAACACATCTCTATGGGGTGAGGCTACGTGAAGCTTAGCCTTCACATAGCCTCCCCCCAGGTAAGGCTACGTGAAGGCTAGGTGAAGCTATGCTATGCTACGTATAATGCTATGCTACGACAACTTCTACTGCTTCACCAAGTACAATCAAGTACATGTTTTAAAGTAAGAATGATTTTACCATGTAACGGATGCATGGATAAATAGAGAGAGAGGGGACGAGAGAGGGGACGAGAGAGAGACAGACAGAGAGAGAGAGAGAGAGAGAGAGAGAGAGAGAGAGCGAGAGAGAGAGAGAGAGAGATGGCAGAGAAGATCAGTTGGAGGGCAAACAATGTTTGAACCAAGAAGTAGATAATAACAGAAGATAATGGAAAAGATGATTGCAAAGACATGCAAGAACAGCAAGATGGAGAGAGATAATGGAGTTGTCATGGAGACATACAGACAGGGTCGTGTTCATACATGTACACAAGAATTTAAATGGAATGTCTTTGTCTACGTGTGTGTGTGTGTGTGTGTGTCTCTATATGTTTATCTCGAAGTGTGTCTCACCATGGCGGTGTTGGAGTTCTTGTGTGCGTGTCTATATGTGTGTGTGTGTGTGTGTGTGTGTGTATACGTGTGTGTATATAGTGTGTGTCTGTAGTGTGCGTCTCTCTCTCACCATGCCAGTGTTGAGGTTCTTGTGTGCGTGTCTATATATGTGTGTGTGTGTGTGTGTATACGTGTGTGTATATAGTGTGTGTCTGTAGTGTGCGTCTCTCTCTCACCATGCTGGTGTTGAGGTTCTTGTGTGCGTGTCTATATATGTGTGTGTGTGTGTGTGTGTATACGTGTGTGTATATAGTGTGTGTCTGTAGTGTGCGTCTCTCTCTCACCATGCTGGTGTTGAGGTTCTTGTGTGCGTGTCTATATGTGTGTGTGTGTGTGTGTGTGTATACATGTGTGTATATAGTGTGTGTCTGTAGTGTGCGTCTCTCTCACCATGCCGGTGTTGAGGTTCTTGTCCACCCTGCAGAAGGCGTGGGGGGCCGTCTCCCCGCGGCTGGGCAGCAGCAGGGACACGTCGGTGACC
Source organism: Pollachius pollachius (assembly GCF_949987615.1). Lineage (NCBI taxonomy): Eukaryota > Metazoa > Chordata > Actinopteri > Gadiformes > Gadidae > Pollachius > Pollachius pollachius. The sequence goes on along the minus strand of NC_136934.1, from coordinate 51,053,751 downwards.
CCCAGGGTGTGCAGGCCTTGGGAGTCCAGCGCCCGCCGGTACGTCAGGAACACCCGGTGGGCAGCCGGGCCGCCGCCGCTGCTCAGGGAGGCCGAGCGGCTGTAGGGGGTGGTCTCCACCACGTACCAGCCCTGCTTCAGCACCTCTTTCCCCTCGTACAGCACCCTGGGGGGCACAGGGCCTGTCAATCACTCCTTAAGGCCCGCCCATCACTGTACAGCACCCTGGGGCACAGGGCCTGTCAATCACTCCTTAAGGCCCGCCCATCACTGTACAGCACCCTGGGGGGCACAGGGCCTGTCAATCACTCCTTAAGGCCCGCCCATCACTGTACAGCCCCCTGAGGGGGCACAGCGCCTGTCAATCACTCCTTAAGGCCCGCCCATCACTGTACAGCCCCCTGAGGGGGCACAGCGCCTGTCAATCACTCCTTAAGGCCCGCCCATCACTGTACAGCCCCCTGAGGGGGCACAGGGCCTGTCAATCACTCCTTAAGGCCCGCCCATCACTGTACAGCCCCCTGAGGGGGCACAGGGCCTGTCAATCACTCCTTAAGGCCCGCCCATCACTGTACAGCCCCCTGAGGGGGCACAGCGCCTGTCAATCACTCCTTAAGGCCCGCCCATCACTGTACAGCCCCCTGAGGGGGCACAGGGCCTGTCAATCACTCCTTAAGGCCCACCCATCACTGTACAGCCCCCTGAGGGGGCACAGCGCCTGTCAATCACTCCTTAAGGCCCGCCCATCACTGTACAGCCCCCTGAGGGGGCACAGGGCCTGTCAATCACTCCTTAAGGCCCACCCATCACTGTACAGCCCCCTGAGGGGGCACAGGGCCTGTCAATCACTCCTTAAGGCCCGCCCATCACTGTACAGCCCCCTGAGGGGGCACAGGGCCTGTCAATCACTCCTTAAGGCCCGCCCATCACTGTACAGCCCCCTGAGGGGGCACAGGGCCTGTCAATCACTCCACCAGTAGCTGTCAATCACTCCACCAGTAGCTGTCAATCAATCCACCAGTAGCTGTCAATCACTCTACCAGTAGCTGTCAATCACTCTAGCTGTCAATCACTCCACCAGTAGCTGTCAATCAATCCACCAGTAGCTGTCAATCACTCTACCAGTAGCTGTCAATCACTCTAGCTGTCAATCACTCTACCAGCAGCTGTCAATCACTCCACCAGTAGCTGTCAATCACTCCACCGGTAGCTGTCAATCACTCTACCAGTAGCGGTCAATCACTCTACCAGTAACTGTCAATCAATCCTACAGTCCCGCCTACCCCTGTGAGAGATCACTGTCAGAGCACCTATCAATCATTCCTAGTGACACCTGTCAATCACTCCCTGGGGAGTCCCTCAGCCGAATGAGTGTGACAGTCACAGTGAATGATGGGCGTACTAGATTATGTCATACACAGACCATAATATCTATAAATAGCAGAGAGCTCCTGGCTGTAGCATGTTGAGGCTCTGTTATGTAACATAAGCTCCTGAATTATGTAACGCATCAGACCTACATTCAGCCCGGCTCAGAGGCACATATAGCACACACACACACACACACACACACACATATATACACATATATACATATACACATATATCTGAACAGTTAAGACTCCCTACGATATGCATGCACTCAAACGTACATGAATATCAGTGTGTGTGCGTTTGTGGGAGTGAGTGTGTGTCTATATGTATGCGTGTGTCTGTCTGTCCATGTGTCCTACCCCAGGTCCAGGATGGGGTGCTTGGTGTGTGTGTGTGTGTGTGTGTGTGTGTGTGTGTGTGTGTGCGCATGTGTGTGTGTTTGTGTACCCCAGGTCCAGGATGGGGGGCTTGGCGTGCGTGCGTGTGTGTGTGTGTGTGTGTGTGTGTGTGTGTGTGTGTGTGTGTGTGTGTGTGTGTGTGTGTGTGTGTGTGTGTGTGTGTGTGTGTGTGTGTGTGTGTGTGTGTGTGTGTGTGTGTGTGTGTGTGTGTACCCCAGGTCCAGGATGGGGGGCTTGGCGTGTGTGTGTGTGTGTGTGTGTGTGTGTGTGTGTGTGTGTGTGTGTGTGTGTGTGTGTGTGTGTGTGTGTGTGTACCCCAGGTCCAGGATGGGGGGCTTGGCGTGTGTGTGTGTGTGTGTGTGTGTGTATGTGTGTGTACCCCAGGTCCAGGATGGGGGGCTTGGCGTGTGTGTGTGTGTGTGTGTGTGTGTGTGTGTGTGTGTGTGTGTGTGTGTGTGTGTGTGTGTGTGTGTGTGTGTGTGTGTGTGTGTGTGTGTGTGTGTGTACCCCAGGTCCAGGATGGGGGGCTTGGCGTGGCCCCTCCGGTAGCACAGGTACAGGTGGGGGTTGTTGAGGAGCCCTGAGCTGAGCTCGGCGGGGTGGCCCCCGGGGGTCCTCTCGATGCAGGTGAACCCCTCGGGCACCTCCTCCCCCAGGCCGCGGGCGATCACCGCCAGGTCCGTCACGGGGTCCACCGCCCGCCCACCCGCCCCGGCCGAGGAGGAGGAGGAGGAGGAGGCGCGGCCCTCCTCGTCCAGGGGCCTCCAGGAGCCCGCCGGGTCCAGACCGGCCACCACAAAGTAGTCGACCAACTGGGGACACTTCTCCTCCGCCATGACGCCCCCCGGATCTCCCCCCTCAACGCCCCTACAGAGAGGGGGGGGGAGGGGAGGGGGAGAGAGAGAGAGAGAGAGAGAGAGAGAGAGAGAGAGAGAGAGGGGGGGAAGAGAGAGAGAGAGGGGGGGAGAGAGAGAGAGGGAGAGGGGGGGAGGAGAGAGAGAGGGGGGGAGAGAGAGAGAGAGAGAGAGAGAGAGAGAGAGAGAGAGAGAGAGAGAGAGAGAGAGAGAGAGAGAGAGAGAGGGGGGGAGAGAGAGAGAGAGAGAGAGGGAGAGGGGGGGGGAGGAGAGAGAGAGCAAATGTAGTATATTAAAAACATGACCACTGTTCTTTCCAAACAAAATGCTTCCTCATCTAAACTGAATACAAGAATACATAAAAACAGACGGAGAGAGAAGTGAGAGCAAACATTTAATGAAAAAAGTTATGCAAAAGGAAATGCAATTCAGGATACACATGGAAATGTTTATTTATACAAAGGTTAAAACAAACAGTCATCAAGTCAGAGATAGTGAGATGGATCTAAAATAATATGTTCCTGTTCCGTCTGTTTTTATTTCTTATTTTAATCCACCGTATCCATGCCAGGGAAGCCTTCGATGTGGAGAGAGCAGCGGACTGGAGAGGCAATGACACGCAGACCTGTGACCTGGTTAGCTCAACATGCTAGCCTAGCGCTGGGCTCCCACACCAGGCTACTGGGATTAGGAAACAGTGACTCAGACACTGACACCAGCGCACCCAACCCAGCGCAGAGTGGGCGCCGACCAATCACAGCCCAGTACCTGGCCAACGCACCAATCACGAGCCAGAGAGGCCGAGCAGCCCAACAAACTCGCAGAGAGCGACACGCAGCGCGCACGCTCGCGCGTGCGTGTGTGTGTCTTAGTGAGTGAGTGTGTATCACTGAGGGAGTGAGTGAGTATGCGTGTGTGTGTGTGTGTCACTGAGGGTGTGAGTGGGGTGAGTTATCGTGTGTGTGTGTTTTCTATGTGTATAAAAATAGGATTTAAAGCCCAGAAAGAAGAAGCTCTGTATTGTTGAGATGTGATGGCTCACGTTCTGCCCACTCTCCCCCCCCCCACACACTTCCTTATCTCCGTCTCATCAGAAGATAGAGTCGCCCGGTTCCTCTTTATTAAAGATACCCCAGAAACAGAGAGCGAGACACAGCCACCTGGCGTGTGGTTAGAACTACTACAATATTATTTATGATACTTGGTACATGGGCCGGCATGTGGCGCAGGAGCTAGGGCGGGTTGGTGACCGGAAGGTTGCCTGTTCGATCCCCGGCTCCTCCTGAGTGTCGAGGTGTCCCTGAGCGAGACGCCTCGCCCTGACTGTCCCCGACCAGCTGGCTGTCGCCCTGCGGGGTCGACTCCGCCGTCGGTGTGTGAATGTGTGCGTGAACGGGTGAATGTTAGCCAGTATTGTAAAGCGCCTTGTTGACTGGCCGCTGGGTAGAAAAGCGCTGTATAAATGAAGTCGGTTTACATTTACATCATACTATCTATCTCTACGGCCTCGTAAGGAGGACATCCGAATGAGGGGACCAGGCCTGACCTTTAACCTGGAAGCCGTTTCCTGACCTTTAACCTGGAAGCTGTTTCCTGACCTTTGACCTGGGATATGTTTCCTGAACTTTGACCTGGAAGCCATGTCCTGACCTTTAACCTGGAAGCTGTTTCCTGACCTTTGAGCTGGAAGCTGTTTCCTGACCTTTGACCTGGAAGTTGTTCCCTGACCTTTGACCTGGAAGCTGCTTCCATGTGTGAGTCGACAGGTGACTCAGCTTCTTCTAAATGACAGGCTGACAGGGAGGACATCAGCAGGCCTTCATAACACGATGGAGACGGTAAGTATGAAGAGATTCTTCTTTGACCTAAAAGCCCTGAGCTAGCTTTGATATATTTTTCCCCCAGAAGTGTGTTTGTGATTCCTTCTGGAATAATCTCTCATAGTTCTGCCCCAGGGCGGCGCTGGCGTTGGACTGACAGGTGGTCTGTCCACTAACGTCGCTCTGGCGTTGACTGACAGGTGGTCTGTCCACTAACGTCGCTCTGGCGTTGACTGACAGGTGGTCTGTCCACTAACGTCGCTCTGGCGTTGACTGACAGGTAATCTGTCCACTAACGTCCCTCTGCTGTCAGCGGCTCGGCCCGATGACATCGTGGTTCGGTACGTCTCCAGTACGGAGGAGGACGTGCTCCGGGAGGCAACCGGAAGGTTAATGGTTCGATCCCCCTTGTTGTCAGACACCTCACTCAGACTGCTCCTGACGAGCTTGCTGTCGCCATATGTGGTGGACACCGCCGTCCGTGACTGAATGAGTGCGGGAATGGGTGAAAGTTTGGCAGTATTGATGTAGGGCGATCTGCGTGGCCGCTGGTTAGGAAGCGTTCTATAAAAGCAGTCCTGCATTAATCCCGGAGCTCCAGCTGTATGTCGGCCTTCACTCAGAGAACCCCCGCTGCCAGCTAGCTCAACCCTAGTTACTGACAAGCCATCGCCGCGAGACAGTGTTAGACAGTGGATACAGAAAACGGTAAGGGAGCAGGTAGGGGTTAGACAGTACAGAGACAGTTCATTAAGGAGCAGGTAGGGGTTGGACAGTAGAGAGACAGGTCATTAAGGAGCAGGTAGGGGTTAGACAGTACAGAGACAGTTCATTAAGGAGCAGGTAGGGGTTAGAAAGTACAGAGACAGGTCATTAAGGAGCAGGTAGGGGTCAGACAGTACAGAGACAGGTCATAAAGGAGCAGGTAGGGGTCAGACAGTACAGAGACAGGTCATTAAGGAGCAGGTAGGGGTCAGACAGTACAGAGACAGGTCATTAAGGAGCAGGTAGGGGTCAGACAGTACAGAGACAGGTCATTAAGGAGCAGGTAGGGGTCAGACAGTACAGAGACAGGTCATTAAGGAGCAGGTAGGGGTTAGACAGTACAGAGACAGGTCATTAAGGAGCAGGTAGGGGTTGGACAGTAGAGAGACAGGTCATTAAGCAGCAAGTAGGGGCTAGACAGTAGAGAGACAGGTCATTAAGCAGCAGGTAGGGGCTAGACAGTAGAGAGACAGGTCATTAAGCAGCAGGTAGGGGCTAGACAGTACAGCGACAGGTCATTAAGGAGCAGGTAGGGGTTAGACAGTAGAGACGGGTCATTAAGGAGCAGGTAGGGGCTAGACAGTAGAGAGACAGGTCATTAAGGAGCAGGTAGGGGTTGGACAGTACAGAGACAGGTCATTAAGGAGCAGGTAGGGGTTGGACAGTAGAGAGACAGGTCATTAAGGAGCAGGTAGGGGTTAGACAGTACAGAGACAGGTCATTAAGGAGCAGGTAGGGGTTAGACAGTACAGAGACAGGTCATTAAGGAGCAGGTAGGGGCTAGACAGTACAGAGACAGGTCATTAAGGAGCAGGTAGGGGTTAGACAGTACAGAGACAGGTCGTTAAGGAGCAGGTAGGGGCTAGACAGTACAGAGACAGGTCGTTAAGGAGCAGGTAGGGGTGAGACAGTACAGAGACAGGTCATTAAGGAGCAGGTAGGGGTTGGACAGTACAGAGACAGGTCATTAAGGAGCAGGTAGGGGTTAGACAGTACAGAGACAGGTCATTAAGGAGCAGGTAGGGGTTAGACAGTACAGAGACAGGTCATTAAGGAGCAGGTAGGGGTTAGACAGTACAGAGACAGGTCATTAAGGAGCAGGTAGGGGTTAGACAGTACAGAGACAGGTCATTAAGGAGCTGGTAGGGGTGAGACAGTACAGAAACAGGTCATTAAGGAGCAGGTAGGGGTTAGACAGTACAGAGACAGGTCATTAAGGAGCAGGTAGGGGTTAGACAGTACAGAGACAGGTCATTAAGGAGCTGGTAGGGGTGAGACAGTACAGAAACAGGTCATTAAGGAGCAGGTAGGGGTTGGACAGTGAGGTTGGCAGGCTGTCAACCACCCTCACTGGCACCTTGGTGTCAGAGAGTGAAAGTCATAGCGAACAGGAAGCTCGTTCCACGGGCCACTTCAAACAGGAAGTGGGCTGCTTCCTGCTCCTCTCCCCAAGGCATCGACAATTTCCTGCCAATCAGAGAGTGATGAGGGGGGCGTGGTGGGTTTTACGTGTCAGGGCTGGGTCTCCCAGCCCTGGGATGGGCTTTGAGGGGATACGCCAATGATCCCATTTGCCCCCAAGTACCATGGACCATTTACTTTTTTAACTGTATCGCACAGATACCGTTTTGTTTTACTGTTTTGTTTTGCCTACCTTGCACTATTCTGAATTATTTGCACTATTTAGAATTTAGTTATTGTAAATATTACTTATTTTATTCATTTTAACTAATTTTATCCTTTGTAATTATTGCGCAGTGGGTCCGAAACAAACGCAAATTCGATTTCTATATTTGTCCTGTACATATTTGGTAATACACAATAAAGCTGACTTTGACTTTGATGTCCGGGAATACATCACGCCTCAGGTGACCCGGTACCAAACCCGAGGGTCGGGAGCCCCCAGGGTCCTTCTGACACGCCCAACCGGTCCAGGACATGCTGTAAACCAGTAGTTCTCAAACTCTTTCTATTAGTGTACCCCCTCCAATACATTTCTTCAGCAGAGCACAACCTTCACCGGTAAAGAACTTTTTTGGGAGACAAATAAATAAAATTAGCATAAATATTTAGTGTGTGTTCTATTTGGCAGTGTAAACATAAACATTAAAAGGTTTGTTGTCCTTCTTCTTGATTTTCTATTGCCTAGCTTTCAGAATTTAAATTTGAAATTATTTTCTTTGACATTTTCTGAGTACCCCCTGCAGTACTCTACAGTACCCCTAGGGGTACGAGTACCCAATTTGAGAACCACTGCTTTATCCAGTGGTCGACATTATTCAAACGATAAAACCTAAGAAGACTTCAACATTCTGCACTGCACTAACAGGAAGGCCAGGGCTGGCGGGTGATTGACAGGCGTAAACCCCGCCTCCTCAGCCCTCAGCGTCGATGAGGAAACTGTCAAACGTGAGTCTGAGACTCAAGGGTTCTTTGCCTGGAAATGGCCGGAAATGTCCTCACAGATCACTTCCCCTTTGTGATTGGTCAATGCAAAAAAACCAGGAACAACAGTGCAGAAACTCTGTACAAAAAATATGGAAACCCCCATCAAATTCACATGATTTCTACACTGCAGAACTCGCTGCCTGAACACAACACCCAGACCCACACCTACACACACATGTTAATAGTTAATATATTCTTATCAGAATCCATGTAGCATGTGGGCTAGGATCAGCCTCACGTGACGTAACCGAGTTATACAACACGTTGGGTCATTCAGGGAACATACATGCAGCAGGCAATGTAAATACAGACAGGAAATAGAGTTACAAGACGCTTAGCCTCTGACACGAGCGAGCGCGCACGTGAGAGAGAGAGAGAGAGAGAGAACAGGATCAGGTATGAGGGGGGGAGACAGGGAGATGCAAACAGAATTAAGAGAGAAACAGATGAGCTGAGAGAGGGAGAAACGCACACAACGCCTGAAAGGGATGGAGGGATGGAGGTTGAAGTAGGTCTGTGTGTGAGTGGGTCAGAGGGTGAGGTCAGAGCGGATGAGGGCGAGAGAGGGCGAGAGAGGGCGAGAGAGAAAGAGGGAAGGAGAGAAAGAGAGAGAGAGAGGGCGAGAGAGAAAGAGGGAAGGAGAGAAAGAGAGAGAGAGAGAGAGAGAGAGGGCGAGAGAGAAAGAGGGAAGGAGAGAAAGAGAGAGAGAGAGGGCGAGAGAGAAAGAGGGAAGGAGAGAAAGAGAGAGAGAGAGAGAGAGGGCGAGAGAGAAAGAGGGAAGGAGAGAAAGAGAGAATTGTATACGACTCAAAGTTGCGTGTTAGCAATTCTGTGTTTACAACCCCACCCCCGCCCCCCAGGTCTGTCCTGGATACAACAGCACTCTGTCCCCAAAGCATGTGACCCCGACACACACACACACACACACACACGATTGAGCAGACCTAAAGCAGTGACATCATCTGTGTATCAGCGTGTGCGGTGACCGACACGGCCGAGGTTGGGGGTTCAATTCCCCGCGTGGCGCTGTGTGGACCGAGGCAGCGTCGCCACTGGGAGGCTCCATTATGTCTTCTCACCGGCTCGCATACACAACAGTACACACGTGCACACAAACACACACACACACACACACCGTTACACACGATACACATGTACATGCTGATGCACACTCGCACACCGATACACACGTGCACACTCACCGATACACACGTGCACACTGATATACACGTGCACGTGGATCTCTGTCTCACTGGGTAAACAAGTCACAGGGACTGGGGCTCAAACACAGCTTGAATATTAATGCCGCGCTTGATTCTTCAAGGCTAACATTACAAAACCGTGTTCCATCCCATAATTAGGGCCAGGGCATTTCCATGGAGATGGATACTGTCGTGTTGTATAAAGATAGGATACATAGAGTGAGTAAATCAGCTTGTTTCATCCACATTTCCTTTATTTTACCTTCAGGACTCTTACCATTACATTTACATTCAGGGCGTTGAACAGACGCTTTTATCCAGAGCTACTTACAATAAGTACGTTTGTCAGAAGAAATAGAAGCAACAATATATCTCTGTCGGTACAGTAAGGATGTTCATAGAGCCAAGTACTAACCATCACTAGGTTAACTCATTCCCCGTACACAACAAAGACAGCTAGGATAAGACGCTGCACGAAGTACTGTTCCTATGTGCAACGACGTACATCATACAATAAGTGCGTACATATTCTTCGACTCTTTCTTGTCCATGCACAATCAAAGGAGGAGTTGATGTGGATGAGAGGTCCTCACACCCAACAACAGATAGTACTACCATAACATCAGATAGTACTACCATGACATTAGATAGTACTACCATAACATCAGACAGTACTACCATAACATCAGATAGTACTACCATGACATTAGATAGTACTACCATGACATTAGATAGTACTACCATAACATCAGATAGTACTATCATAACATCAGATAGTACTACCATGACATCAGATAGTACTACCATGACATTAGATAGTACTACCATAACATCAGATAGTACTACCATAACACCCGATAGTACTATCATAACATCAGATAGTACTACCATGACATTAGATAGTACTACCATGACATTAGATAGTACTACCATAACATCAGATAGTACTACCATAACACCCGATAGTACCACCATAACATCAGATAGTACTACCATAACATCAGATAGTACTACCATAACCCCAGTACTACCATAACATCAGATAGTACTACCATAACATCAGATAGTACTACCATAGCATCAGCTAGTACTACCATAGCATCAGATAGTACTACCATAACATCAGATAGTACTACCATAACATCAGATAGTACTACCATAACACCAGATAGTACTACCATAACCCCAGTACTACCATAACATCAGATAGTACTACCATAACCCCAGTACTACCATAACATCAGATAGTACTACCATAACACCAGATAGTACTACCATGACATTAGATAGTACTACCATAACATCAGATAGTACTACCATAACATCAGATAGTACTACCATAACATCAGATAGTACTACCATAACATCAGATAGTACTACCATAACATCAGATAGTACTACCATGACATTAGATAGTACTACCATGACATTAGATAGTACTACCATAACATCAGATAGTACTACCATAACATCAGATAGTACTACCATAACATCAGATAGTACTACCATGACATTAGATAGTACTACCATAACATCAGATAGTACTACCATAACACCCGATAGTACCACCATAACATCAGATAGTACTACCATAACATCAGATAGTACTACCATAACCCCAGTACTACCATAACATCAGATAGTACTACCATAACATCAGATAGTACTACCATAGCATCAGCTAGTACTACCATAGCATCAGATAGTACTACCATAACATCAGATAGTACTACCATAACACCAGATAGTACTACCATAACCCCAGTACTACCATAACATCAGATAGTACTACCATAACCCCAGTACTACCATAACATCAGATAGTACTACCATAACACCAGATAGTACTACCATGACATTAGATAGTACTACCATAACATCAGATAGTACTACCATAACATCAGATAGTACTACCATAACATCAGATAGCACTACCATAACATCAGATAGTACTACCATAACATCAGATAGTACTACCATAACATCAGATAGTACTACCATGACATTAGATAGTACTACCATGACATTAGATAGTACTACCATAACATCAGATAGTATTACCATAACATCAGATAGTACTACCATAACATCAGATAGTACTACCATGACATTAGATAGTACTACCATAACATCAGATAGTACTACCATAACACCCGATAGTACCACCATAACATCAGATAGTACTACCATAACATCAGATAGTACTACCATAACATCAGATAGTACTACCATAACACCAGATAGTACTACCATAACATCAGATAGTACTACCATAACATCAGATAGTACTACCATAACATCAGATAGTACTACCATAACACCAGATAGTACTACCATAACACCAGATAGTACTACCATAACACCAGATAGTACTACCATAACATCAGATAGTACTACCATAACATCAGATAGTACTACCATAACATCAGATAGTACCACCATAACACCAGATAGTGCTACCATAACACCAGATAGTACTACCATAACATCAGATAGTACTACCATAACATCAGATAGTACTACCATAACATCAGATAGTACTACCATAACATCAGATAGTACTACCATAACATCAGACAGTACTACCATAACATCAGATAGTACTACCATAACATTAGATAGTACTACCATAACATCAGACAGTACTACCATAACATCAGACAGTACTACCATAACATCAGATAGTACTACCATACAATCAGATAGTACTACCATAACCCCAGTACTACCATAACATCAGATAGTACTACCATAACATTAGATAGTACTACCATAACATCAGACAGTACTACCATAACATCAGACAGTACTACCATAACATCAGACAGTACTACCATAACATCAGACAGAACTACCATAACACCAGATAGTACTACCATAACATCAGACAGTACCACCATAACATAATAACCATAACACAACCGATCAGAGACTAGATCACCTGCACAAACACTGCATACAGCACTTATTAACTGGTATTACACGGTATTAACTGGAACGTTTACTGCGTCCACGTTTCTGCATACAACCTTTTGTCGCTCTGCAGAATCCAACATCCTTTACTCAACGTGGAGTGAATGTGTTCAGTAGACAGCTCAGTAGGATGCTGAGCCACAGACATCCGGTTCACCTGTCCCCGGCGAGGAGGAGGTGCAGGCAGTCTGTCGCTGATAAACGACGCCCACGTGAGCCCAGGTTTAGTGAAGGGACGGGGACGTTTAGGTGCTCGGTGAAAGATCGCTTCCTGAGCTCAAATGTTTTCACGTGCCCTGCTCAAGATCTGGCACCTAAAAACAGTTTCCCCCAGAACTGTATGGTTAAGGCGGCCGCCTTAACAACAATAGGGCTCCGCCTTGACCACCAATGTATAGAAAATATATATATATATATTAGAAAAATATATATATTATTAATATATATATATATATATATAATTTTTTATTTAGGCTGTGCAACGCGCGCTCCTGTCCGCGTCGAGTGTGTTTGTCATGTGACCCCCGGTTATCCGTGTGGTTTGTGCCCGTCCAGACCCGGGCGGTGGTCACTCTTACCGACCCGGTGTTCTGGAGACGGGTGGGGTGGGGTTCTGATTGCTAAAGGGTTAGCATGGTAGCTAGAGGCCAGGGGGGGGGTTGACGGTGACGGGGATGAACAGTGAGGACATCCAGGCTATTTTAAAACCTCCTCCAAATACAGAGAGGCTCAGCTCACTGGCCACGCACACACACGCACACACACACACACACACACACACACACACGGGGGTAAACAGTCATTATGCGGTAGAAGACCGTGGCGTCAGTAGATGAACATGTCCACCCTGGGACTCGCTCCGTCCACCTCAGACCAACTCTTCCTGGCCTGCGGGCACTAGCGTAAAAGGTTTACGGGCCAGTCTTTTTTGCCGTTTTTACTTAAGACGTTTTCAAAGGCCAAAGGCAACCTGCACAAACACAGCAAACAATATTGATTGTTGTAAACACACCACAGTTGAGCCAATTATAACGAGCCAGAGAATACAATCTGCAATCTATGCATTGCAGATATTGTTCATCAGATGAGATCAGGCACTGGTATTACTACCCCATTTGCAGGGCTGCCATTCGGCAACACGCATGCCCAGTGTGGGAGGCCGGCCGGGCAGGGAAACACACTGGTAGGGACAGACACACACCAACCTGACAGACACACACACCAACCTGACGGACACACACACCAACCTGACAGACACACACTGACCTACAGACTGTAGCAGAGAGATGAAACGGAAACCACACTACGAATGGGGCTTGGTCTGTGTGTGTGTGTGTGTGTGTGTTCCGCACGGGTCAAGGCAAGGACTGCAACATCAGCAAAGAGCAGAGGAAGAGAGGAGAGAGAGGGAGGAGTAAGACAGAGCAAGGCAGAAAGGGAGAGAGAGTTATGGTGAAGTTTTTTAAAACCCATGCTTTTCAGTGCAAGCCAAAAGCCATCATCCTACATTAAAGCAGGGCTGGAGGATAGAGCTCATTGCACTGGCTAAGAAATTATAGTTGTTTGGTGTCATTTCCTTGCGATTGCATGTTACCTTTACAGAACGGCACAGATTACATTTCCTTGAGAACTTTGTGATTGTGTTTCTGTGGCTGACTGAGTCTGACAACCCAGTGTCATAAGTCAACATGTCCTACATTGTGCACTCTCGTGACGTTAATGTTATGGCAGTGCACTTACACATGGTCTTGCCAGAACTTTACCTGTAATATTATGTCTAATGCAGGTAAATTGGTGGAACGCATTTGCCAGAATTTAATAAAAATAACCCCTTCGTCGTTGTATTACTGGCAGGGCCGCATGTGTGAAAGGACCTCTAGTACCACAGTAACACAGTTCAAAATACTACAATAATACAACAGTACTATATACAATATTAGTACTATAGTACTGTGTTACTAAAGTAACAAAGTAAACTGACACAAACTACAACAGGGGCCCAGAGACAGTGAGATAAAGAACAAAAAGACAAGAAACAAGAGCTTTAATTGTAATAATAGATTAGGAGAGTAATTGTTGGTTATGCAGAGAGTTCACCACAAGACTGAGAGGGGTAAACTAGGCTTCATGCATAACATCATTTTATGCAATTTTTATTTGATGCTGTCAAGAGAGATCCACTAAACAATGAGAGAGAGGGGAGAGAGAGAGAGAGACAGATAAGATGAGAGAGAGACAGAGTGTCAGAGACATAGAGATAGAGAGAGTAGAGAATGAGGAAGAGATGGGGAGTGAAGGACAGAGACACCAGCAGGAATGTTGCATATCTTGTCTTGAGGAGATACCGCTTTTACAAGAGTTTCCCAGAGACCTGTGCCGTGGCGTGTTTTCTAGGAGCTCTGCAGAATGGTGACGGTCACTATGGTGACGGTCCCTATGGTGACGGTCCCTATGGTGACCATCACTATGACATAAGGTGGGATAAAGTTGCTAGGTTATTGCAGGACGGTTACGGTTTCCCTAGTGACAGTTACCAGGGCATTTGGTTTCTATATGAGACCTAAAGGATGGGGACAGTCAGAATGTCGCCCTAGACAACGTGCAGGACGCAGTTTTGCCATGGTAACAAGCTAACTCCTCCCATGTAGAGCATGACCGAGACAAGAGGCGGGACATCCTGTAGAGGAGAAAGTAGTGGTGTGGTGTCCGACACCACTACTGGGACACCAGACCCCTACTGGGGTTCTAGACCACTACTGTGACCGGTTTCCCAGACCACTGCTGGGAACCCATGCTCCCAGTAAGACCCTTGCGTTGCTCCCTCAGTAGTCTTACCATTCAGACTTAGGGGTACAAATCTAAAGTCTGCTGCTAGAGAAGCTCAAATCTGTGTGAACAGGGTGTTTTCCTTTCTTTGCCTCTTTTGCATATTTGTGTCGACCAATCCTGTCGCTGGAAGCAGGAGACTGTAATCATGCATAATTGGCTGTTAACAGTGAACACAAACTGGGCGGGAAGTGGCACTCGAGAATAAAGTGTCTGAGAGGATTCAAACCGACAGCGTGCAGACTGGAGGGAAGGTCTTATTGAACCCTTCCTGAGGTCTGCCTCATAGATGTGGTTCTGTCCGGTTGAATCTGTCTGTCACCAAACAGGAAGCTGCCGCTGCAGGTTATGGCCCAAACGTCTCTCTCTCTCTCTCTCTCTCTCTCTCTCTCTCTCTCTCTCTCTCTCTCTCTCTCTCTCTCTCTCTCTCTCTCTCTCTCTCTCTCTCTCTCTCTCTCTCTCTCTCTCTCTCTCTCTCTCTCTCTCTCTCTCTCTCTCTCTCTCTCTCTCTCTCTCTCTCTCTCTCTCTCTCATCTGAAGAAACAGAGATGAGGTAAAGTAAAGGAGAATGAGTAGCAGTGAGAGCGACAGAGAGTAAGAAAGAGGGGTTAGGAAGAATGAGAGAGTGAGGCATCCAAACTGAATTGACAGAGTGAGAGAGTGGGGCGGTGAGAGACAGAGTGTGACAGGGTGAGGTAGAGTCAAGCAGAATGAGTAGCAGAGAGGCAGACAGAGTAAGGAAGCGTGCCCACCCCCCCGGGTGCCAGAGTGTTCAGCAGGACCTGAGATCCATCTCTTTCGTCATCCACACTGGCTCAGACCCATCCACTGGGAGAGGACCACTGGTCTGCTCACACCCTCCTCAACATCTGGGGTCCGCCCATCATCACCACTGAGCTGTCACTCATAGCGTCTAGCTGTGATCAGCAACATCCAGATCCAAAGATCAGCCCTCTGCTGACCAGCACAGCCGTCACTACCCACCACAGCACCGGAGGCGTAAGTTTAAATGGGCGGCTTGTAGCTCAGGGGGTAGAGCGGGTTGGCTGCTAACCGGAAGGTTGCGAGTTCCATCCCCTAGTTCCAAGGCGAGAGTGTCGAGGTGTCCCTGAGCAAGACACCTCACCCCGACTGCTCCCGACGCGCTGGCTGTCGCCTTGCATGGCTGACTCCGCCGTCTGTGTGTGAATGTTTGCATGAATGGGTGAATGTTGGGCAGTACTGTAAAGCGCTTTTGGTTGCCGCTGGTTAAAAAGGCACGGTATGAATGCAGTCCATTTACCGTCTACGACTTAAACAACATCACCGGTTTAAAAAACAGACTCTGGAAACAACGTTGTGGTATCACTGGACGATAGTGTAGCGTGTGTATATGTGATAGGACGATTGATTGACAGTCGATCACTCTGAATGATGCGTTTGTTGGGATGAGAAGGTGAGGCCTGTTTATTCATACAGCAGCAGCAACCTTCAAACACAAACGCAAAGCAGGTCCACAGGGGAGGTTGTGGAGGTCATGGGAGGTGTATTCTTTACGCAGGAGTCTCGCCCCACTCCAGAGCTCCTGGTACTCGTACGTTACACAAAGACGGCAAGTGTGACAAAAGTATGGAGAAGGGGTAGAGAAAATCTGCAGCTCAGCAGTCAAACGTGTGGCTCAAGAGAACTACGGCAGAAAGAAACGAGGCACAGCACATGGACTCACTGGGAATTCAAACGTTTTGGTATTTTTGTGGCCAAGATGGAAGTGGGGCCCTCACATAACCATGTGAATTACAAAGTGTCCAGACATGTGGTCAGGGGGGAGGTATTTAACATCAGGCCTGGACGTGTGAAGAAGACGCTCATGGAGTCACTAAGAGGCCCCCTGAGAGCCATAGAGCCTCATTCAGCCCACAGCTCTATAATTCATGGAGGAATCATGTCCTGGGAATAACTAGCATAGCGCCCAGGGTGGAGAAGGGAGCCGAATCAAGGCCAGGCTGTGGCAGCTCACCGCTACAGCTAGCTAGCTAGCTAGCTAGCTAGCTAATCAATACTCTAGCACTGGAGTATTGACTAGTATTGATTAGCTAGCTAGATAGCTAGCTAATCAATACTCTAGAGAGCTACCTAGCTTCAGACTCGCATTGACTAGCATTGACTAGTTCTAGACGAGTGTTGACTTAACAACATTCATGCCCATGACACAACTGATGTTGTTGTTGCTCCTGCGCCAACCTGAAGTCTGAAACACCCCAGAGTCAAAGGTCAGAGGGAGTGAGTCGTCTCACTCCCTCTGACCTTTCGCTCTGGGGTGTTTCAGACTTCGTTGAAAGAGTGCCCAACATCTGAGACAGTGCTCTTCATAACCACGACCGCTTTGGCAATGTCGTCCTTCAAGACCAGAAACACCAGCTGATGTGAGATGTGGTTTGTTAGCTTCCGACTTGATGTCATCACCAAGGGGAGATTCAGATGTTTACAGACGCCATGTTTAGTGCACACCGAACAGCATCAGTTGTTTGGCGTACATTACACACAACAAAACAGTAAAGGAACTAAACATAAAGGATACTACTCCAACCTCCTGACATGAGGTCCACCAGTCAGGTGGTCCACGACTCACCTGCAACGTACCAGCGACGCTGGAAACGAAACCAGACGTTCAGAGGATAAGAGGAAGTCTATTCTGGGTTCACGTAGTCACAGCATCACAACAAAGCGTCACCTGGAGGCTCTGTCCTAAACCATAATCCAGACCAGTGACATAGACCAGTGATAGACCAGTGACATGGTGTCCAGACCAGTGGCAGACTAGCGTCATGATGTCCAGACCAGTAAGATGATGTGCAGTGTAAGACAACTATGCGCATTTTGCATTATAGTATGCATACTCGCGGAAAGCGTCGCTGGTAAATGGCCATAAATGGTAAATACACCAACATGAACCGCCGAGAGGGGGGTTCTGTGGGCCGAGACCCCGGTGTCACATAGTATCACCATCGGCATGCCGTCCACACCGACCATCAGACTATTGATCACATCTCAATGGCAGCACTATGTCTCCCCACTGCCCGAGTTGGCTCGCCAGTACCGCCGCAGCGGACTGGCGAGCGACAAGTAACCGGCACTCGGACACTGTATCGGTACTGTATATTAACGCCTCTCTGTCTCCCACCAGAAACACGGCTTTTCTACCCACATCTAACCGGGAACTTAATAAAACCTCCAGAACGGTCTCCCGTCCGAGCTCCGGTAACGACACTAGCTCCGCGTTGACGTCTCTGTGGCGTACATCCATAACGCGGCTCTAAGCCCCGTGTCCCCCGGATCTGACATTTACACCCCCAAAACAATCCGACATAACACAACCACAACGACACAACAACCAACTGACGGCCATTTAAACCCGTCCCGCCTTTGCACAGCAAACAGCACCCCGGTACCGCTTCGTACCGCGGCAGCCCTAGCGCCAGGCCGGCCGTCGCGCTGCGGTCTGCCCGGTAGTCCGCGATGAAAGCGGCCGGGACGCACTCTAAACCCGGGTCTCACCTGGTTCTATGTGCTCGTGGTTCCAGTCGAGATGTCCGGGTATCATGTCGGGTTCGTGCGGGCGTGCGGCATACCGTCCATGTTGCGAGTGGCGCCTGGCGGTAGAGAGGTCCTGTCAGCGCCTGGTGTGCGCCTACTGGTAAGTCGGTCTTGTGTGCGCCTGGTGTGCGCCTAGCTTGTACAGAGGTCTTGTCTGCGCCTGGTCTGCGCCTAGCGGTAGGGAGGTTGCGCGCTGGCGGTGGGGAGGTCCTGCCTGCGCCTAGCGGTAGGAAGGTCGTGTGTGCGCCTGGCGGTAGGGATGCTACGCGTTAGCAGTAGGGAGTCTGCGCGCTGGCCGCAAGGCGGTTGATTCTGCGCCGAGGCGGTGCAAATTGGGTGCGGATGGGAGGCGTTGTCTTCAGCGGTGTCGACTGGTGAGTTGATACAGCACACCACGTCTCTTATCATTAGAGAGGACCTTTAAAACGCTGCGATGCATTAGCGGAACACTTGCAAATAAAACCGATCCGGTTGTTCGCGTCCATTTTTAGGTCGCTGCATGGTTCCGCCTCCTCCCCTCCCTCCCTCCCTCCCCTCCTCCCCTCAGCTGTTGCGCTCCGTTTACAAGCCGGCCTGTTTTTCCACTCTGATCCACCGTGGGACTTCATATCCCGGCAGCTCTGCCGTTACATTAAATAACATGTTACATTAAATTACCTTTTAATGTCACAGTGACATTAACCTTAGCTTGGTTTGAATAGATACTGCGGAAACAAACAGAAGCACTCGAGTCTCGATGTGTCGTTTTTATTATTTATTCATCTTTGCAAAATAATATACAGTCTTTTAAAAATCTTTTTTTTCATGTTAGGTTTAAGAAGCACCTATGGTTTACGGACATTATTTACAACAAAACACGGGTTCCCTGCTTATTAAAGGTCTCAAATAAAAATGTATAACAATGTCAAGTTATAATAACAAAACAAAAAAAAGCAAGATGCATACGTTCATTCATTGTTGGTTGACGCTAAAACATGAGGCGAGAACTAGATGTAAAACAGAACAATAACATTAATATGATAGCAATTAATATAGTACATTAATAAAAATATGGCCATATTTGATCCCTATTACACACCACGTCGCTGGTCAACAGCAGCCCCTGCTGGCGGAGCTCAGACCTGCAGTCTGCTTACTGAGGGGTACAGTTTATTGCATAACGGCAAGAAACGCTTCGGGGGCGGCGGCGTGTTCACAGGGCCGAACATTCTCGGTGAATTGTCCGAAGATAGTCTCTGGGCTCGGGTTTGAGAAACGCAATACATTGTCGAGAGTAACAGCTTCTCACTCATCAGATGGCTGCTGCGGCATCAGAGGGAACAGGGAAAAAATCCCAACAAACAAAACAAAATCAGAGAATTTCTGACGTATAATAAAATCTCCAAAACCTGGCTTAGCAAAATGTAAAGTCTGGATTCGATACTCATGGACTCTTCAATCTCTTAAGGGGGGGGGGGGGGGGGTAGTATAGTGGTTAGGGTGTTGGACTCCGAGTGTCCTTGAGCAAGACAATCATACCTGCTCCTCGACCGAATGTACCTGTGATTCACCGAGTCGCAAAGGATGAAAGCGTCTGCTGAAACGGCTGAAATCTAACATTTTGCCGTCCAACTCGGCTCATACTGTGGTTTGTTTAACGTGCTTTAGTGGCGTCTCCTCCACCACAAAAGCGTGTGATTGGTAAAACATCGCCATGACTGCAGTACGGTAACGTACGCAGTAGCCTCCGACCTCTGACCCTAACATCTATGGACGACCTCAGCGTTCCTCGACCCCCTCGTCTCCTTCCACCGAGGCAAACGCCTCGCCGCTCATCTCCCGAGGCGTCCTGCAGGCGACCAGCGCCGGAACAGACCTCATCGGAGCGTAACAAAAAAAACACTGAAATCAGAACTGGAGAAGGAACCCCATCAGGGTGGAGTGGAGGGGGGGAAACTGAGGTCGCCGCTGACCACCTCAGCCTGAATGGGACAGAGGTCACGTGAGCCAGCGACTGGCCAGCAGGTTTTACTGAAGAGCGTGGCGTTACTCCTCACACCCTCCCGTCCATCTGTCTGCCTGTCCCTCACAGACCGCTGTCCGTCCGTCCCACACACACCCCCCGTCCCCAGGTGAGGGCCGTCTCCCATCACAACCAATCGTCGATGCAACAAAAAGAGCGCAATGCCAAATTAGAACTGTTACCACGGCGACCGGTTGTCCTAAGTCACCGCCACAGGCCGGGGCTTCGGGGGTCGAAGGTCACCCTAACCATCTCGCTGTGAAGCGGGTCTACTGGCGTCACTGGTGTTGGAGGGTTCTGGGTTTGATTCCGATGACATCGTTGTGAAGACGCCCCACCCCCTGCTATAAAAAGCCGACTTATCAGTAAATAGTGGCCGGGCGCCATCCTGAATGACATCACGGCCACCCGGTGCCGTCGGCCAATGGGATCGTGGGTTCGGAGGGTGCGTGGTGAAGCCACGCTCCACCCGAGACACGCCTCTCTAATCTGCCTGGGGGGGCGGGGAGGAACGGTTTTCCAGCGGTGATGAGACACTGTCACAACATGGTGCGGATGATATGTGACGCGGGAAGAGTAAACAAGACTGAACGTGCTGGGAACCAGTTTGCGCTGGTTTTAGCGAAGGCCAAGCGAAGCTTCCGCGTCAGGCTGATGCACGCAGAAGCTGGTCCACCAGGCGACATGCACAACGCACGTGCTGTTCCCCACTGTGGTTCTACGTTCCTCACTGTGGTTCCACGTTCCCCACGGTGGTTCTACGTTCCCCACGGTGGTTCTACGTTCCCCACTGTGGTTCTACGTTCCTCACGGTGGTTCTATGTTCCTCACGGTAGTTCTACGTTCCTCACTGTGGTTCTACGTTCCCCACTGTGGTTCTACGTTCCTCACTGTGGTTCTCCGTTCTTCGACCATGCAAGCTGCTCAAACATCGAGAAGCTCCTGCTCTTAAATAGATTTTTTTACACAACATACATCTTTTCAAATTATATACATATATAGGCCACCTCTCTCTATTAAAAATAAAACTTCTTCATAGTATTATAAAATACCTGCGTTAGATAAAGAAACTCTTTTTTGCTTTGCTTAGCTATGGCTGTAAGTTCGACAGAAGTGCAGCGTGTGTACATTAGGGGGCGGGGTTAAGAGCTGTCCATCACAGTGTTTGGGGTTTAAAGGGGTATAACCACAACAGTAGATCATAAGAATGCTTTAGGGGATTTTTTGGTAGGTTCTAAGCTATGGGCTCTTACTTTGAAGGGGACTTGACTTTGGGAGGGGTTACATTGCCTGAGAATAAAGCACGGATTGTTTTAGCAACAACTGCATATGAATGTTTAGATTTATTCCTTAATATGACTCTATAATCCTCCATGGTAACGGGAAAATATCTTAGAACCAGCAAGGTCCGATAAAAAACATTTCTTCTTGAGTCATTTAAAACTCACTGAGCAACTTAAAAATATAGATATTTTTAGCAAAAATGGCTTCCTGCCTACAACTATCTCCAAGTCTACTTTGGTGGATCCGGACCTGACCAGAGCTAAAGGACCAAGGGTCTGAAACATCTGGACCCCCAGAGGACAGGACCAGGGGGGTATTCCAAACGTGTTCCACAAACTTAAAAGATCTGACGTGATCCTCTCACACCTTCTCTCTCATCTCCATTCTCTCCCTCTCATCCGCACTTCCATTCTCATCGCCACATCCTCTCATCCTCTCCTCATCCTCTCCTCCTCCTCTCACCCTCTCCTCCTCCTCTCATCCTCATCCTCTCATCCTCCTCTCCTCATCCTCTCCTCCTCTCCTCATCCTCTCCTCCTCTCCTCATCCTCTCATCCCATCCTCTCCTTCTCCTCTCATCCTCCTCTCTCATTCTCTCCTCATGCTCCTCATCCTCTCTTCATGCTCCTCATCCTCTTCTTCCTCTCCAGGATCCGGACGTCTTCATCCTCTCTTCTCCGCAGACATCAGGGTCCAGTAGCAACATTCTGAGGACCTGAGGGAAGCCAACACCAGGAGTTTCCCCGTTTGGAATGGAAGACTCATGTCCCCAGGGTGGGGGCTGGTCTGTCCCCAGGGTGGTGTCCTGGTCTGTCCCCAGGGTGGTGTCCTGGTCTGTCCCCAGGGTGGGGGCTGGTCTGTCCCCAGGGTGGTGTCCTGGTCTGTCCCCAGGGTGGTGTCCTGGTCTGTCCCCAGGGTGGGGGCTGGTCTGTCCCCAGGGTGGTGTCCTGGTCTGTCCCCAGGGTGGTGGGCTGGTCTGTCCCCAGGGTGGTGGGCTGGTCTGTCCCCAGGGTGGTGTCCTGGTCTGTCCCCAGGGTGGTGGGCTGGTCTGTCCCCAGGGTGGGGGCTGGTCTGTCCCCAGGGTGGTGTCCTGGTCTGTCCCCAGGGTGGTGGGCTGGTCTGTCCCCAGGGTGGTGTCCTGGTCTGTCCCCAGGGTGGGGGATGGTCTGTCCCCAGGGTGGTGGGCTGGTCTGTCCCCAGGGTGGTGGGCTGGTCTGTCCCCAGGGTGGTGGGCTGGTCTGTCCACAGGGTGGGGACTGTGGTGTCCTGGTCTGTCCCCGGGGGGGGGGGCTGTGGTGTCCTGGTCTGATGCTCATCTTCTGTTGGGGCGACTCGTCTGGAATCATTATAGTTGAGGAACTCCGGTCTGATTGGCCAGTGGTCCGTCTCCGTGTCGGATGTGTAAGCGCTCTGAACGTGTCCAACACGAGGTCGGTACAAAAAGGAAGTCCTTATAGTGGCTTCACATGGCAAATCTACCCAGCGGTTCGGAAGCCGGTTTAGCATTCTGTTAAGTGTCGTCAGCACACACGTGGGCGGGTCAAACCACCGCTCCGTTGAGTGACATGACCTGGCGTCATTATAAGCCAATCAGGATGCGGCGGTAGCAGGGTGAGCTCTTTGCGATAGCGTTCAGCGTGGGGTCGCGGGCTCACACAGAGCAGTCTCATGCCGTTTCTTCATGAGCATGCGGTTACAGGGTAATGCCGGAACTGGAACTGCCATCGGGGCTAGCCCACTCGGCTAGCCCTGCCCATAGCCCCGCCCCTTCTCCGGGACATTATCCCCTCCATGGATGGCGCTTTGATTGACAAGACAGGAGAGACGGACGCCTCCTCCCGATTGGCTGTCTCGTCTCTGGCACGGCCCCTTATGACCTCCAGAGTGTGCGAGTGGGTGCGTGTGCGTGTGTGTGTGTGTGTGTGTGTGTGTGTAGGTGTAGGTTTTGTCGTTTATGTGTGTTTGTTTAAGTGCGTGTTTGTGTGTTCGTGTGTGTGCGTGTTCCGGGGCCCGGGTCACTTGAGGCGGTCGGTCCTGAAGGAGTCCTCCACGGCCGGGTCGGCCAGCATGAGGTCTCCGTCCATCAGGTCCAGCCCCAGGTGGTCCAGGGAGAAGGGGTCCATCTCGAAGCCCGGCACGTGGGACAGGGCGCTGGTGATCTCCTTAGACAGGCCCGGAGGGGAGCCGCCTGGGGGGGGGAGACAGAGGGGTTCAGAGCCACAGACGGGTTCAGAGCCACAGACGGGTTCAGAGCCACAGACGGGTTCAAAGCCACAGACGGGTTCAGAGACAGAGGGGTTCAGAGCCACAGACGGGTTCAGAGCCACGGACGGGTTCAGAGCCACGGACGGGTTCAGAGCCACAGACGGGTTCAGAGCCAGAGAGGTTCAGAGCCACAGACGGGTTCAGAGCCACAGACGGGTTCAGAGCCACAGACGGGTTCAGACACATTCCGACCCTACAACGAGATGTAAGACGGGCAGAGACAGACGGACAGGCAGCTAGCTAGACGGACCGACAAACATATAACAAGGTAGACCAGCCCACCAGACAGACAGGCATGTACACAGACAGACAGACATACATGAATACCTGAATCCACACATGTACAGACAGACGGGTTCAGAGCCACGGACGGGTTCAGAGCCACAGATGGGTTCAGAGTCACAGACGGGTTCAGAGCCACGGACGGGTTCATAGCCACGGACGGGTTCAGAGCCACGGACGGGTTCAGAGCCACGGACGGGTTCAGAGCCACGGACGGGTTCAGAGCCACACACGGGTTCAGAGCCAGAGGGGTTCAGAGCCACAGACGGGTTCAGAGCCACAGACGGGTTCAGACACATTCCGACCCTTACAACGAGATGTATGACGGGCAGAGACAGACGGACAGGCAGCTAGCTAGACGGACCGACAGACATATAACAAGGTAGACCAGCCCACCAGACAGACAGGCATGTACACAGACAGACAGACAGACATACATGAATACCTGAATCCACACATGTACAGACAGACAGACAGAAGGACAGACGCAGACCAATGCATCCAGACGCATGGACAGACAGACTGACAAAGATATACAGACAGACATAGATGTACAGGCAGACAGAAATACACAAACAGGCAGACAGAGATAGAGACAGACATGTACAGACAGACAGACAGACAGACAGACAGACAGACATGTACAGACAGACAGACAGACAAACAGGCAGGCAGACAGAGATAGAGACAGACATGTACAGACAGACAGACAAACAGGCAGACAGAGATAGAGACAGACAGGCAGAAAGACAGACAGGCAGATAGACAGACAGACAGGCAGACAGAAATACACAGACAGACAGACAGACAGACAGACAGACAGACAGACAGAGATGTACAGGCAGACAGAAATACACAGACAGACAGACAGACAGACAGACAGACAGACAGACAGAGATGTACAGGCAGACAGAAATACACAGACAGACAGACAGACAGGCAGGCAGGCAGGCAGAGATACGGACAGACAGACAGACAGACAGACAGACAGACGGGCAGGCAGGCAGACAGGCAGAGAGACAGACAGGCAGGCAGACAGGCAGGCAGAGATACGGACAGACAGACAGACAGACAGGCAGGCAGGCAGGCAGGCAGGCAGGCAGACAGGCAGACAGGCAGACAGGCAGACAGGCAGGCAGACAGAGATACAGACAGACAGACAGACAGACAGAAAGACAGAGATGTACAGGCAGACAGAAATACACAGACAGACAGACAGACAGGCAGGCAGGCAGGCAGAGATACAGACAGACAGACAGACAGACAGACAGACGGGCAGGCAGGCAGACAGGCAGGCAGACAGGCAGAGAGACAGACAGGCAGGCAGGCAGACAGACAGACAGACAGACAGACAGACAGACAGACAGACAGACAGACAGACAGACAGACGGGCAGACGGGCAGGCAGGCAGACAGGTAGAGAGACAGACAGGCAGGCAGGCAGGCAGGCAGGCAGACAGGCAGACAGGCAGGCGGCCTCACCGGTCAGGATGATGTTGGGCACGGTGTGTTGGGGGTCCGAGGGGCCGTAGTTGTGGTTGTGGAGGTTGAGGAGCTGCTGCTGCTGTGGGCCCAGCTCCAGGAGGTCCAGGGACCCCTGGGGGGACGGGTACTGGCTCCGGTCCCCCAGGGCCCCGTCCACCAGGGACAGACCCTCCCCGGGACCCTCCATACCGAACTGGGGGGACACAACACACACTGGTACCTGGGACTGGGGGACTGTGTTGGTGTGTTTGTGTGTGTGTGTGTGTGACTGTGTAGGTGTGTGTGTGTGTGTGTAGGTGTGTGTGTGTTTGTAGGTGTGTGTGTGTGTGTGACTTTGTAGGTGTGTGTGTGTGTGTGTGACTTTGAAGGTGTGTGTGTGTGTGTGTGTGTGTGTGTGTAGGTGTGTGTGATTGTTTGTGTAGGTGTGTGTGACTGTGTGTGTGTAGGTGTGTGTGACTGTGTGTGTGTAGGTGTGTGTGTGTGTGTGTGTTTGTACCTGCTAGGGGTGTGAACGGTTACAAAAAATTGTAAACGGTTACACAACCCCTTTTTTTTTTCGTGTACACGGTTAACCGTTTTTTTAATCATTAATGATTTTTTTTTTTAAAGTGGACCGCAGTCGCGCTATAGGGGTTATTTGTTCATCAACACAGCGGACGCGCGAGAAGAATCATCGCAAAAAGAAAGTTTGTTTGACCGGTTGCCATGGTTATCTCTGTGTGGTTAATTTGCAGTTGCGGTGTTAATCAGGATGTTGTCAGCTTACTGTTTCATTAAACTGTAATCAGACAACTCGGTTATATGCTATAGACCCTAGAGTATCTGTGGGATAAAGGCTGGGACGAATTTCAAATTTTAAATATGTAAACTTTATGTTGAAAGTATAGACCGTCGCGATTCCCATTGAAACAATGGTGCGGTGATTTTTTTATTTTTTTTATGGTTTTAGTTTACTGATTTTTTCTATGATTTACTAAGCGGTTACACGTGTACATGTGTAGCCGTGCACACCCCTAGTACCTGCTGGCTGCCTCTCCCAGAGAGCTGGGCACTCAGGTAGGGGTCGTCCAGCAGAGAGTTGAACAGCGAGTCCTACAGAGTACAGAGAGTTAGGCAGGGTTCAACAGGGAGCTAGATAGAGAGTTAACTAAAGTAAATAGAGTTAAACAGAGTATCCTACAGAGTACAGAGAGTTAGGCAGGGTTCAACAGGGAGCTAGATAGAGAGTTAACTAAAGTAAATAGAGTTAAACAGAGTATCCTACAGAGTACAGAGTTAGACAGGGTTCAACAGGGAGCTAGATAGAGAGTTAAAACAAGTTAAAAAGAGTTCAACTCAGTTAAATAGAGTCAAACAGAGTATCATACAGAGTACAGAGAGTTAGACAGGGTTCAACAGGGAGCTAGATAGAGAGTTAACTAAAGTAAATAGAGTTAACAGAGTATCATACAGAGTACAGAGTTAGACAGGGTTCAACAGGGAGCTAGATAGAGAGTTAAACTCAGTTAAACAGGGAGTTAGATAGAGTTTTAAACCAAGTTAAATAGAGTTAAACTTGGATAAATATAGTTAAACTCAGTTAAATAAAGTTAAATAGAGAGTTAAACTCAGTTAAATATAATTAAATAGAGAGTTAAACTCAGTTAAATAGAGAGTTAGACAGATAGTTAGACAGAGACTTAGTCACAGTTATACAGTGAGATAGGACAGACTTAAACTTAGACTAAAACACAGCGTTAGAAACAAGATATTCTGTCCATATTAAAATATATATATGAACATAAGATGGCTAACAGCATAACCTTGTTTAGAATAATAGATGATTGTGACAGTGTCAGTATGTATTGATGTTCTCTGATTTGCAAAGTAACCTCACCTGCACTAGATCTGAGTTATGAATCAGTGGGTTTAACCCCCACTCCCCCCCATGAGCAGAAAACACAACTCATCCTCTACTACCTTTCCGGTGCTAAGAATAGAGGAGCCGTTTCTATGTAATTCTGCAGAAACATTTTGGGGGGTTTCCAAAGGTTAGTGAAACAGCCCTATTTCTGCTGACTTCCTGTTAGTCTCTTGGGCGTACGATCCACCTCATCTCTAGTCTAGTTCACCTGGTTACTTTACCTCCTCTGTAGTCGGCCACCTGATTTATCTTCGCAAGACCGGGTCCTTATCTCTAATCTTAAACCACTGACAGTGAATTCAGACACATGATATTCAGGAGCAGGCAGCTCAACATGTGGACTGTGGGGACATTGGGACTGGGAGTCAAACGCCCACCACTGGAAAACCTGCCGTTACAATAACCTGGGTCTTAAGTTGAGTCCCCAGTGTGTGTTTAAGGTTTTATACTGACCAGGTGATTGTATTTTTATGTGTTTATTATAGCGACCAGGTGTGTGTCTATATGTGTATGACAGAGACCAGGTGTGTGTATTTAGGTCTTTATGTGTGTATTTAGGTCTGTATGTGTGTATACAGGTCTGTATGTATATAATAGGTCAGTATGTGTGTATTATAGGTCTGTATGTGTGTATATCCAGGTCTGTATGTGTGTATAATAGGTCTGTATGTGTGTATCTGGGTCTGTATGTGTGTATTATAGGTCTGTATGTGTGTATCTGGGTCTGTATGCGTGTATCGAGGTCTGTATGTGTGTATCTAGGCCTGTATGTTTGTTATAGAGGTCAGGTGTGTGTATGTGTGTATCTTGGTCTGTATGTGTGTATTAGAAGTCAGTATATGTGTATAGGTACAGACCTATGCATACATACAGACCTAGATACACAAATAGATGTGTGTATCTAGGTCTATATAGGTCTGTATGTGTGTATCTAGGTCTATATGTGTGTATCTAGGTCTATATGTGTGTATCTAGGTCTATATGTGTGTATCTAGGTCTGTATGTGTGTATCTAGGTCTATATGTTTGTATCTAGGTCTATATAAGTCTGTATGTGTGTATCTAGGTCTATATGTGTGTATCTAGGTCTATATGTGTGTATCTAGGTCTATATGTGTGTATCTAGGTCTATATGTGTGTATCTAGGTCTGTGTGTGTATCTAGGTCTGTATGTGTGTATCTAGGTCTATATGTGTGTATCTAGGTCTATATAGGTCTGTATGTGTGTATCTAGATCTATATGTGTGTATCTAGGTCTATACTTGTGTATCTAGGTCTGCATGTGTGTTCTAGCAGCCGGTTCTGTCAGCACGTACGTTGTAGAGTCCCAGCTCGGAGGTGATGGAGTGGTTGAGCTGCTGCAGTTGCATCAGCCCGCTGGGTCTCTGGGGGTCCGAGTGGCCCCCAAGGGACTGATCACACTGCTCCTGCTGGGTCTCGCTCTTTATCAGCGGGGTGCTGGGGGCGTCCAGGGGCCCGCTGGCCGGTCTCTGCTGCTGGAGGAGGGACAGGGACACGATGGTGAGTGTAAGGCCATGAAATACCCAACTAAGAGGTGGCAAAACATGACAAGCTCGCTGCTGCAAACATCCTCCTGGTCGCTGGCAGCTATCAACGAGCCACCTCAGAGTAACATCACAAGAGGACTTGTGCACCTCTGCAGATTTGAGTATTACACCGCTAGAAGTATTACGTTACTATTTTAGGAAGCACTTTGCTGACGGGGCCCCCAGACACTTTCACTATTTAAGATGGTTAAATCTAGACCATGAAATACGGTCGGTCTCAGCCTCCCTTGCAGGTCGCCGTGGTAGCGTAAGAGAACCAGCTTACTGTTCCAAAGCGCTGCTGCAGCTGGAGCTGCTGGTTGGTGGCATTTCGCAGGTTCTGGAGCTGAAGGTTCTGCTGCTGCTGCTGCTGCTGTTGTTGATGTTGTTGTTGCTGCTGATCCTGTTGTTGTTGTTGTTGTTGTTGTTGATGCTGCTGCTGTTGTTGCTGTTGCTGTTGTTGCTGTTGTTGTTGTTGTTGTTGTTGTTGATGCTGCTGCTGCTGCTGCTGTTGCTGTTGCTGTTGTTGTTGTTGTTGTTGTTGTTGTTGTTGTTGTTGTTGTTGTTGCTGCTGCTGCTGATACTGGTGTTGGTGGTGGAGGTGCTGCTGCCCGGGGGAGGAGTTGGGCCGGTTTTGCTGCTGGAGCCGGTGCATCTGGGTGAGGTGGGGGTTCTGCTGACCCAGGGCGGAGGAGGAGGAGGAGGAGGAGGAGGAGGAGGAGGAGGGGGGAGGAGGCTGCTGGCTGCTGGGGGGAACACAGCCGCCCTGGTTCTGCTGGGCGTGGTGGTTCTGCTGGGCGTGGTGGTTCTGCTGGGCGTGGTGGTTCTGCTGGGGGTGGTGGTTCTGGTGGAGCTGCTGGTTGAAGGGGTAGGGGGGTAGCCGCTGGTCCAGGGGCAGCTTGCTGGTGTCCAGAGGGACTCCCTGGGGGAGGGGAGGGGGAGGTTAAACAAGGCAGCCGACCCCCAGAGGAGGCAGCGGCACGTATGGTGGAACTGAGCCCCTGACACCATGACAGCCCTGCCTGAGAGTGAGGGAGTGAGTGAGTGAGTGAGTGAGTGAGTGAGTGAGAGTGAGAGTGTGAGAGTGTGAGTGAAAGTGTGTGAGTGAAGGTGTTAGAGTGTGTGAGTGAGTGAGTATGAGAGTTAGTGAGTTTGAGAGTGTGAGAGGGAGAGTGAGAGTGAAAGTGTGAGAGTTAGAGTGTGAGAGGGAGTGAGTTTGAGTGAGAATGAAAGGGTGAGAGTTGGAGTGAAAGTGTGAGAGTGAGAGAGTGGGAGTGACAGTGTGAGTATAAGTGAGCGAGAGTGAAGGTGAGGGTGAGAGTGAGTCAGAGTGAGGGTGAGGGTGTGTTACCTGTGTGATGGAGGACAGCGTGGGGGAGATGGTGGGGGAGAACTGTTTGGAGGGGTGCCTCCGTCCTTCCCCCCCCATGGGCAGGATGAGCGGCGACAGCTGGGCCCGTCTCCGCGGCGACGTGCTGAGTGGCGGCTGCCCCTGGCCACTCAGGAGCGGCGAGTAGGAGGAGCCACAGGAGCTGGCCCCGCCCACGGCGCTGCTGTAGCTGGGGTTGCTACTGGCGACCGACTGGCCGCTCAGGGAGGAGTTGCTGAGGGAGGAGTGCAGCGATTGGCTGCTGAGGGAGGAGGGCAGCGAGGGGGAGGAGCACAGCGAGGACTGCAGGGAGGGGTTGCTAAGCGACGAGTGCAGGGAGGTGGAGCTTAGGGAGCTGGGGAAGGAGTGGCTGCTGAGAGACGATTGGATGTTGGGGTTGCTTAGCGACGAGTGCAGGGAGGGGTGACTCAGCGTGCTCTGGAGGGACGCCAGGAGACCTGGGGGGGGGGGGGGAGACACCGGTCAGATCCCGCCAGGGAGGGGGCTGAACGAAACGCATTTAGAATTCAATCACTGAAATAAAACATGGCTCATGTCCGTCTCTCTCTCCCTCAGCGTAGCTCTCGGTTTCTCCAGGCGAGGGAGAAGGACAAGGACATCTGCCCTGGTCTTTCTGAGATTTACTCAGAAAGACATAACACACACACACACACACACACACACACACACACACACACACACACACACACACACACACACACACACACACACACACACACACACACACACACACACACACACACACACTGCTTGTTTTGTTGTTGTGGTTAGACAGAGCATCCTTCAAGCAGGCCTCCGTAACCTAGCAACCACCTCTTGCTGGAGGAGGTGAGTGTCACACGACCTCCATCTCCCAGGTCAACAGAGCAGCGATGCATCCAACCCGCTAAATGCACACATGTCGGAGTGTCCGTGCTTCACTGTCATAGAGCAGTTAACCGAGCACATAAGAGCCCTGTGAAATCTGGTTTATCAAATTCCGTATTTTCCCCCCCAAATTCTGTGTTTTAGGATTTGTGTCCCCTAATGGCATCATCAGCAACAGTGTCTACTATTGTTAATTAATACAAAGTCAACATTTAAACAAGTTATAACAGTACATTTTTTAAACATCGCAGAAATCATAGGGCCCACCTCTACCTGGGGGTGTGAACGGAAGTCGGAACAAGCCCACGATTATACGAAAACGTGGGCTTGACGTTTATACAAAACCACAACAAATATAGACATTACACAGTCATGGTGGCAGCGCATGCACACACACACACACACACACACACACACACACACACACACTAGGGCTGGGCCATTTGGACTAAAAATAATTAACAATGTTTAAAAAAAGCAAAATTAGGTTGCCACAGACTTTAGGCAAACTGTAAGCACTCAAAACATTTATTTTCTTCCATAATCGATTTTTTTATAGATTATTGACCATAAATTCGAATTACGATTAAAAATCGATTAATCGCCCAGCTCTAACACACACCCCTCCCCCCCACCCGCCCACCCTACCAGGGGAGTGCTGGTGGAAGGCGTGCCCGGCGCCGTGGGCGGGGTTGATGCCCAGGTGGTTGAGGGTGGAGGCCAGGCTGCCGGTGCTGCTGCCCCCGCTGAGGGAGGCCGACCCGGGGTAGCCCGGCTCGTCGTGGTCCAGGGGCGTGGGCAGCGGCGAGGGGAAGTGCAGGCTGGACAGGTCGGGCAGGGACCCCCCCCGTGTTGAGGGCCGGAGGGGGCAGGTGGGCCGTGGTGGAGGAGGGCTGCTCCGGGGAGGGGAAGATACTGGGGGGGAGGGTGGGGGGGAGAGGAGGGGGGGAGAGGGGAGAGGGGAGAGGAGGAGGGGAGAGGAGGGGAGAGGGGAGGGTAGGGGGGGAGAGGAGGGGGGGAGAGGGGGGGAGAGGAGGAGGGGAGGGGAGAGGAGGGGAGAGGGAGGGGGGAGAGGAGGGGGAGAGGGTGGGGGGGGAGGGTAGGGGGGAGAGGAGGGGGGGAGAGGGGGGGAGAGGGGGGGGGAGGGTAGGGGGGGAGAGGGGGGGAGGAGGGGGGGAGAGGGAGGAGGGGAGAGGAGGGGGGGGAGAGGGAGGAGGGGAGGGTAGGGGGGGAGGGAGGGGGGGGAGAGGGGAGAGGGGAGAGGAGGGGGGGAGGAGGGGGGGAGAGGAGAGAGGGGGGGAGAGGGTGGGGGGAGGGAGGAGGGGAGAGGGAAGAGGGGAGAGGAGGGGGGGAGGAGAGGGGGGAGGAGAGAGGAGGGGGGAGAGGGGGGGGAGGGAGGAGGGGAGAGGAGGGGGGGAGAGGAGGGGGGGAGAGGTGGGGGGGAGAGGTGGGGGGGAGGGAGGGGGGAGAGGGAGGAGGGGAGAGGAGGGGGGGAGAGGGGGGGAGGGAGGGGGGAGAGGAGGGGGGGAGGGGGAGAGGAGAGAGGGGGGGAGAGGAGGGGGGGAGTGAGTGAGTGAGTGAGTGAGTGAGTGAGTGAGTGAGTGAGTGAGTGGGTGAGTGAGTGGGTGAGTGAGTGAGTGAGTGAGTGAGTGAGTGGGTGAGTGAGTGGGTGAGTGAGTCTCTTACTTGATACCAGGAACTTCGCAGGACTTGGGTCGTGACGACAGCATTGGCAACTAAACAGGAGAAGATAAACACTGTGAGTTCATTAAAACTCACAATACCAAGAATGTAGGCAGACAGGTAGCGGGACAGACAGGCAGAGAGACAGACGGCCAGAGAGTCAGCTAGACATATAGATATAGAGAAGGTAGAGACAATTTGAGACAGACTGGTTGTGGGCAAAGTAGTGAGACAGACAGGTAGAGAGACAGACAGGTAGAGAGACAGAGGGACACACAGGTAAAGAGACAGACAGGCAGAGAGACAGACAGGTGAGACGCTTACCTTCTTGGAGTCCCAGGGCTTGAGCAGCTTCCCTTCGTCCAGAACGTTCTCCTCGATTGGCGGGACGGGGTACGGGAACACTGAGGGGACAAACAGCGCGGGTCAAGATGGCCGACCATGACACAGAAGGAGATCTCACTCAGACCATCTGACCACAACCTCTCCGTCCCCCGCACCAGACTTTCTACCCTGGGTGGCAGGTCTTTCAGCGCCGTGGGCCCTCTCCCCCCCAACTCTGGAACTCCCTAGCTCAATCTGTCCGTGAATGTCCCTCCTTTGCGCACTTTAAAGCTCATCTCAGGACCTTTCTGTTCCAAGAACATTTGGGCTCCTCTAGCACCACTGCATAGACCCTCCGCGTAAAAGATTTAGTTTTATTTGTGTTGTTGTGCTGTCTTGTTCTGTGTAAACACTGTAAAGCGACCCTGAGTACGAGAAAGGCGCTGTATAAAACAAACGCATGGATTAATTAATTATAAAAACAAACACGGCCCTACGTACTTCTCCGCCCCTCGCCCTCCGGCTGCCCTGCCCGGCGAGGGCCCTGGGGGGGGAGGCTGTGGCCGGAGGAGAAGGGGTCCCCCAAGGGGGGGTTCATCACACTGGTGTGGAGCGCAGAGTCAGAGTTGGTCCTGGAGAGGGGCGAGAGACATCCACACAGCATGAGAGAGAGAGAGAGAGAGAGAGAGAACAGAGAGAGAGAACAGAGAGAGAGTTCAAAGAGAGAGAGAGTCAGAAAGAGAGAGCAAAGCAGAGAGAACGCACACAGAGAGAGAGAGAGAACAGAGAGAGAGAACAGAGAGAGAGTTCAAAGAGAGAGAGAGTCAGAAAGAGAGAGCGAGTCAGAAAGAGAGAGCAAAGCAGAGAGAACGCACACAGAGAGAGAGAGAGAAAGAGAGCAATGGGAGGGCGAGGGAGACAACAAGAGAGAGAAACAAAGGAAGAGAGAAATAGAGGTACGGGCAATTACACAGTGATCGCACTGCATCGATGACAAACCAATGAGAAGTTCAGGTTGAGAAAAAGAAAAGTCCTACCATCTCCTGGACTGGGCCGGCAAATCCCTCACTACTGGTCTAGTATGTCAGCAGTTTGTGGAGCTACCACGCTAGCCAGTTAGCTCACAGTTACAGAGCGAACAGATGCAAAATGTGGTTGGGCTCGACTGGCTCGGTTATCAGCGCCTATCAGAGTTCTGTGTGTTTGTATATATGCAAGCAGATATATTTTATAGCTCAATATCAGTTGTTTAAAATAAAATGGGAGTCCTTCCTATACACAAGACAACATTTCAAACCAGCGACAGCACAGGTCTCAACCAGCCTGCCTTCTCAAGGTGCTGCTTTCCAGAGACCTGGTGCTGAAACCAATCAGCCGTTCAGCGCCATCTGATCTACAGAGACCTACAGCGGGTTCTAGATGAACCTCGTTCGGAAGCAGGCAGGGGAGAGGGC
The DNA here is from genome assembly GCF_949987615.1 of Pollachius pollachius. NCBI lineage: Eukaryota > Metazoa > Chordata > Actinopteri > Gadiformes > Gadidae > Pollachius > Pollachius pollachius. The sequence goes on along the minus strand of NC_136934.1, from coordinate 51,019,035 downwards.
ATCTTGTCCTAGGAGGCCCACAGGAAGACCGCAGACATCGAGCCCAGACCCTTGTGACTGGAGGTGACAAGGTTCCCCTAACTACGACACTACCCCGTCCTCACAGCTCAACGACCTGAGTGAAACACCGCTATGTGGTAGACCATCTACCACAGACCAGCTTCTACAAAACAAAGGGACTGACAATCAGAAGACCCAGACGGATGGACGGCTCAGGAAAAGGCAGGCAGGAAGTTCCTTGTTTGCCCGTCCGAATTGATAGTTGTGTGTCGAGGGCTTCTCAGAGTCTTCAACATTTAAACGTAGACTCCAGTGGGGATTTTAAGGCCATGTTTCTTGAGGAACATACTAGAAGAATAGCAATGTGACGTAGCCAATATACTGTTGTGGAAAGGAGAGGGGAAAAAGGAAAGGAGAGAGAACGAGAGAAGGGAAGAGAAGAGAAGAGAAGAGGAGAGGAGAGGAGAGGGGGAGTTCACCTGTTGAGTGCGGTAGTGGGGAGACGAAACAAATGGCTTCTATCCCCGGGAAAGTTTCCACACCAGTTCCTTTCATGAGCCACAGACACAATGAGCATGGTTACCTTCTCTCCTTCACCAGGAGGAGGAGGAGGAGGAGGAGGAGGAGGAGGAGGAGGAAGGGGAATCGAGACCACAAGCCAAAAGGAGCAGGAATGGAAGGCACGAGTGGAGCCGGTTTGAACAGACGGAGCGTGCGTGCGCGTGTGTGTGTGTGCGTGTGTGTGCGTGATATAACAGGGTGCGTTTGTTTCCAAACTCAGCAGCTTCCTCTGGCATATTTACAGGCCACTTCATCTCAGAGACGGCCAATCCTGCGAGACTGACCTACTAAATCAAAGCCTTCTGCTGACACACACACACACACACACACACACACACACACACACACACACACACACACACACACACACACACACACACAAACACTTGGTGTGATTGATTGTGCTGTGGAAGCATTATACTACTTCCTGTTTCTCTTGGCCAATCACTGACGCTGATGATGTCATGTGATTAGTGACAATTTACAGCCAATTCCCTGTCCAATGAGAGAGCTGTAGGTATGGTAACGGCCGATCAACTAACCTGCATTTAGAAATCCCCAGATGTTTCTGCTGGTCTCTACTAACTCAGACTTGTAGCTCAATACCTAAATGGAACCTGTCTTTAAACAAATCCCTACACATCTAGCATCTGACCTAGATCCCAAACCTACGCAGACAGAACCATTGCTGATGAATCAAGGGAATAACCTCCGGTGGCTGACTCACCTATCCGGAATCACTGCCTGGTTCGTTAGAATCGGTCTCCTAGTAACTAGTCTGATAAAAAGTGAGGTCATGTCTCGTGCTATAACCACACCCATGAGGCACGCATGTGTCTGCTAGGGTTTGTGTGTGTGTGTGTGTGTGTGTGTGTGTGTGTGTGTGTGTGTGTGTCAGTTTTCATTCATGCGTGTGCATCTGTGTGTAAGTGCTTGCGTCCGCGCGTACTGGGAAGGTGTGTGTGTGTTTATACACGGTTCGCGTGTGTGTCCTTCTTCATTCATGTTTGTTTGCATCTGTGTGTGTGCTTGTGTCTGTGTGTGTGTGTTCATGTTGGAAGTGTAAAGCCAGGGTTTAGTAAATGTGATGCTATTAGTATTATAAGCCAGGAGGCCCATCAGAGGGCAGCAGTCCAGAGGAATGATTGACAAGAAGAGAAAGGAGACGGAAAACCAAGAACTGCTCCTAGTGCGAGTAAGGTAGCAACGCTAATAAGACAGCATCACGCTAATGCTAAAACCATGTAATGCTATCGTTAGCATGCAGGCGTACCGTCATAGCAATAGAAGCTAACTACTCTATCACAAACTAATGCTATGGTTTGCATGCAGAAGCATTAGCATTAGCCACGTGGAGGACGTCGGAAAGCCATGTTTAATGTGTGAACGTTTTTCAAGAAATAAACAGCTTGGTTAAAAGTTTGAACAAAAACTATGTTTAGTGAAACTCTAGAGGCGGGAGTTTCAACAACATCTGTGTTGTTGCGCTGGTTTAGAGGCGTTGTGGCGGAGGCTTTCAGAGAGAAGAGAGAGGACAGCTGGAGGGAACAGGCATCTCTGTGGATACCCACGTTTCCATGGAGACCACTCGGGAGTTGGGGTCCTGACTCTTACCTTCTCCAGCTGGGGTCAGGGGGCAGGGACAGGTAGGGGGGGTTATACGCCGAGTTGTCCATCTGAGCATGCGATTGGTCAAGGCAACAACAGCAGGAAGTGATGACATCAAACTCACTTTAAAATTAATCATCAATCATGTAATTTGGGACATTTACATCTAATTGATATATTCTTTATCAAAATTGTGTCAAATATCTATAGCTCATTAGTAAGCAATTAACCGTGACCCTGGTATGCAAAACAGAGAGCCCAAGTTGGCTCCTGAACCTCAGGTTGGGCACCATGGGCTGCGTGTTCCGCAGCAGCCGATTGGCTGACTGAAGGATACTTGTCGGTTGCGGTACGGTCGTACCGGGGACACGAAGCGGCGGTCCCGCTGCACCCGTTCCACCAGGCCGTGGTGCCGGGTGGAGCGACTGGACTCCAGGGTGGAGGAGAACGAGCCCTTGGAGAAAGACACAGAGAGAGAGAGAGAGAGAGAGAGAGAGAGAGAGAGAGAGAGAGAGAGAGAGAGAGAGAGAGAGAGAGAGAGAGAGAGAGAGAGAGAGAGAGAGAGAGAGAGAGAGAGAGAGAGAGAGAGAGAAGAGAGGGAGGAGAGAGAGAGAGAGGAGGAAAGAGAGCGAGAGAGAGAGAGAGAGAGAGAGAGAGGAGGAAAGAGAGAGAGCGAGAGAGAGAGAGAGAGAGAGAGAGAGACCGCGAAATAGGAGCAGAGGAAAGGGGAAGAAGGAAAGAGCGATAGCCAGTAAAGTAGAAAGTAAACGAGAAAGAGAAGAGTTATTGATAAGATGAGGCATCTCTGTTGTTATTCACATACATTGTCCATGAAAGCCCATGTCCCGCCCCCCATGTCAGTAGCTGAGAGGGGTGGCCTATGGGAGGGGTAGGGTCTGTTACCTGGAAGTCCTGGTGGTTCCGTCCGATCTGGTTGACGTCAGGCAGAGAGCCTCCGTAATACGGTCCCTGGTTTCTGGCCAGGCGCTTCTGGGCCTGGAGCTGAGCAGAGGGGAGGGATGGATGAATGAATGAATGAATGAATTAATTAATTAATGAATGAATACATGGAGAAATAAGAAACAGACGATGAGACATGATCAATGAAGCAATGATACAACGCTTGCTTCATTGATCATGCCCCCCCCCCCCCCACATATCCACCCACACCCCTCCCGGTTGCTATTAGCTGATTGGATTGCATTGCTGCAGTGAAACACTCAGCCTGCATGCCTCCCAGCAGGCATGTGTTTGCGCGCGGTGGGTGTGTCCGTGTTTATTGCCCCATTCATTTCATAAATACAACGTATTGTGCCTCTATTAATAGAGCCACAAGAACTACACGTTGGCATTTCCATTGTACCGACGTGCCTTGGGCGACGCACTATTAAAACCAGACCAAACACCACAACACCACGTCTAAATTGAAGTGTGTGATTATAAAGACTGACAGACACACAGCTATGGGACTGATTAAGCAGGCCAGGGTCGCTGTCATGTACACATAACAACATAACATGACCATTAAGTGTACTCTCAATACATTATAGTATTAAAGAACTGTTTTACAGAAGTGGACATTGGCTTGATCCAACACAACCATACGAAAAAACACTGACGCGATAAAATATTATTGTTGAATTTGTTGAAAAGATAAATACTGATATTGATGCGGTACCGGAAGAAAATCATACTTCACAGTGCCCAAGTGAAGGTCCCGTTTACACGCCGAAAACATGTCTGGAACGTGCCTGTCTATAATGAGTGTTTCTGTGTGTGTTGGAAGGGTCTGAATAGAATTCCGTGAGGAGACACAATTTACAGGGTGGGTGGGGAGAGACCCCAGTTAATAGAGGTACGAAAGTGGGTGGGTGACACACAAACGCACACACTGGCTGGGACTTGTATTTTGTGGCCAGCTCTTTAATGAATCTGCCGCCTCTACCCAACATCTAACACGAGACATTTAATCTGGAACTTTTCACCCCTGAGTGATATCGAAACATTTATTTTTGTGATGTTGTTTTAAACAAGCAGACAGGCCAACGTGGGAGGCCGGGCCTAGCCCAGCAGAGGAATCCGAATCAAACAAGTCCAAATTAACAGCTGCATCGAACTGATTTGAGGCGTCTGTGACTTAATGGTTAGTTATAAAGGTCATAACCGCCACCTTTACATTCCCGCAGGTACCCCGCTTTCTCCTAAACAGGGAACACATCCACATCCAATTAAAGATGTAATTCGTGTTATCATGATGCATTAGATATAATAAAGGTTATTATGGAGTTATGGGCAGTTCAACTCTCTGAAGTATAAGATTTCATAACATTCAACGTGTGTGTGATAAATCAACTGCATGCAACCCCATCCAACTCTTAGAACTACTCCTCTCCAAAAGTGACTTCATCCAGAGGGACCCACAGTGAACCCGAACTGATGTGGTTAGCCTCCCGATGAGGACACACACCGATGCTGCTGGTGTTGATAAAGACTAAAGGCTGTCTAACCAGGCTAGCTCTGAACTTCACCCAAACACGTCCACCAAAGTCACATCGTTTAACACACAAACCTCCACCTAAACACCTTAACATCTCCGTCCCTGTCAGCTCCCTAAAAAGTCCTCGGTAGGTGAGCTGTTCGTGCGGACCGGTGACTTTAATCTACATTACGCGGAGCACTTGGAGGCTAGCGCTGGAAGCGCGGATGACAGCAGACCGTAAACAAGCCAGGCTAGTAGCCGCTAGTTAGCCGCTAGTTAGCACTAGCCGGCTAACAGCGGAGAGGAAACGGGACAAGCTGACTTTTATCCACCCCGTGGTTATTCACTAAACTCCGGGCCGACATCAGAGGAGCTGCCGGCTGTGAGAATACCCGCACACCGCCATGTAGGGGCCGTTATTCGGGGTTACAAAACTCCCAAGGCCTCCGCTCCCACTAAGCGGCTCTCCTCCTCCTCCTCCTGCCGTCTCAGAGTGCGCCTTACCCGGGTGGAGGAGATGTCCATCATGACCTCCTGGAAGGCGGCCGTCTCCTCTGCTTGGCGCTGTGTGTGGAGCGCTATCTTCTCGCTGAACTTTCGGGGGTTGGAAGCCCCGGACCCAGCACCCGGAGCGGAGCCGGGACCGGGTCCGCAACCGCCTGCACCCGACGCAGACATCTTTACCGAACGGACGGGGACGGCTTGACGTAGTGGAGCGGTTCTCCCACCGTCAGACTGCGCGGTGACAGCGGGGACAGCAGCGCCCCCTGCAGGCCATGGTGGGGCCTGCTGAACTGTTATAAACTATGACATGACATCCAGGTTTGTGCATTGGTTTTTATGTTAAACCAGACTGAGGGGATGATCCACGGGATATAACAAGTGTCCAAGGTTTAATAGTGTCGAAATAAATATACATTCATTGAATTACAAAAGAGTGGAGGACAAAAGATCCTGAATTAACTGCGGTCATTAGACTATTTCATACTCATACTCATCTCATACAAACTGGTTCATGGATAGGTCAGTTCTTTGGTCACAGAGACAACGGAATTGATTAAAATACATTTTTAAAACGTATATTTGACAAGTGTTGGACAAATGTCATCACCTAGTGAAGGCCAGTAACTTGCAGGGTGTTTCTCAAACAGCCCGGTGATTGTGTGGCTCAGCACACAGTGGCCTTCTGGATTCTCTCAGTAAAAGCTTCTCCTCAAACGTAGGAGAAGGGCATATTCAGCATCGTTATCGTACCACAAGACAGCCAAGTCGAGTTGCTGTTAGAATGTGTTTTTTTCTGTTGTACGCTGAGACCACAGAAGCCACAGTTTGGTCCACACCCGCTTTCGACTCGGAGAGGAAATTGTGAAACTGTGAGGACTTATCTGGCACTGCGTTTGAGATGTTTAGTAACGTCGTCATTAAAGTCCGGGTGAGGAGACCCCATTTTGTTGAAGGCAACGCATCATGGAAATAACTATCGAAAGTGTAGACTGTCACCTGACAGGAAATGTAAGTGATATCAGTATCTTGATAGAAGAGTTCAAGATCTACTGAGAATGATCTTATTGTAACTGATTTACATATTCATATATATATTCAAATGTAGTCCAGAGATTTTTCACTGGAATGCAGAAGTGATCTTTCTGATTTCATCACAGTGTTCTAGTGTTGTGGTCATTTTTTTATGCCATGCATTTTACAACTTAGTACAAAACAAATTATAAACCATGAATCAGGCTCGGCAGCGAGCAACAACATTCTGTCTAGTTCAATTATCAGCCGTATGAGTCGCACCACGGCATCTGCACGCCGCCGCCTGCAACCGTCAAAACAGGAAACGCGCGTCTCGTCCTTCCTGTCCCTCTCGGCAGCGGCGATAACCCCCGGGTCCGACCGCGGCTACAGCTGGATGGAGAGCACTGCGGTCACCACGGAGAAGCCCAGCAGCAGCGCGCCCACCTTGGCCAGCCGGTCGCGGCCCGAGCTCAGCTCGTGGGGCAGGATCTCCAGGATGGTGACGTAGAGGAAGGTACCGGTGGCCATGCCCTCCAGGGTGGAGCGGGCCATCAGGTGCTGCGGCGAGGCCCGCGTCTCCGCGAGCGCCAGCCCCAGCCCGATGCCCAGCGGGGACATGGCGGCGAAGAGCAGCACGCCGCCGGCCGCCACGGGCCGCCGTAACCGTGCCCGCAGCAGCTTCGTCGACAGGCTGAAGGAGACGATGCTCTTGTGGAGAAGCAGCGCCACGCAGACCTCCAGCGCCCGCGCGCCGTCCCCCAGCGGGCCCAACGCCAGCCCCTCGAACACCGAGTGCAGCGACAGGGAGAACACCAGGAGGAAGGCCCGGAGCGCCGAGCGCGACGTGAAGTCCACGTGGAGGTGGCCGCTCCCCTCCTCCTCCCCCTGGTGGGAGTGGGAGTGGCTGCGATCGGTCGACGCCCGCGATTTGACGTTGGCGTCGACCAGTAGGGAGCGGCGGTCCTCGGAGGCGGGGGCGGGTCCCGGGTCTTTGAAGGCGAGGGCGATCTGCTCCAGGACCAGCACCAGGAAGAAGCCCGTGGCCATGATGAACTCTGGCAGGGGGAACTTGGACTGCGGGCGGGAGGGGTGTAGGGTCAAGGGTCAGATGTCAGGGCAGACAAGACACTAAATATAGTGGGGTCACAAAGAGGAAGTAGAAATGTGGAAGTAGAACCCCCTGAGAGAGAGAGAGAGAGAGAGAGAGAGAGAGAGAGAGAGGCAGAGACAGAGCAAGAGAGAGAGAGAGATAGAGAGAGAGACAGAGACAGAAAGAGACAGAGAGAGACAGAGAGAGAGAGAGCGAGAGAGAGAGGCAGAGACAGAGCGAGAGAGAGAGAGATAGAGAGAGAGACAGAGACAGAAAGAGAGAGACAGAGAGAGAGAGAGAGAGAGAGTACAGCATAGAGAGTGAGAGAATATGGTTCATGACTTCCTGCTAAAGTTAGTTTTATGTGGATCACTGTGTTCTTAGTAGTTGTACTTTGAGTAGAGGATATACAGTGGGGCAAAAAAGTATTTAGTCAGCCACCAATTGTGCAAGTTCTCCCACTTAAAAAGACGAGAGAGGCCTGTAATTTTCATCATAGGTAAACCTCAGCTATGAGAGACAAAATGAAAAAAAAAATCCAGAAAATCACATTGTCTGATTTTTTGAGAAATTTATTTGCAAATTATGGTGGAAAATAAGTATTTGGTCACCTACAAACCAGCAAGATTTCTGGCTGTCACAGACCTGTAACTTCTTCTTTAAGAGGCTCATCTGTCCTCCACTTGTTACCTGTATTAATGGCACCTGTTTGAACTCCTTATCAGTATAAAAGACACCTGTCCACAACCTCAAACAGTCACACTCCAAACTCCACTATGACCAAGACCAAAGAGCTGTCAAAGGACACCAGAAACACAATTGTAGACCTGCACCAGGCTGGGAAGTCTGAATCTGCAATAGGTAAGCAGCTTGGTGTGAAGAAATCAACTGTGGGAGCAATTATTAGGAAATGGAATGCATACAAGACCACTGATAATCTCCCTCGATCTGGGGCTCCACGCAAGATCTCACCCTGTGGGGTCAAAATGATCACAAGAACGGTGAACAAAAATCCCAGAACCACACGGGGGGACCTAGTGAATGACCTCCAGAGAGCTGGGACCAAAGTAACAAAGGCTACCATCACTAACACACTACGCCGCCAGGGACTCAAATCCTGCAGTGCCAGACGTGTCCCCCTGCTAAAGCCAGTGCATGTCCGGGCCCGTTTGAAGTTTGCTAGAGAGCATTTGGATGATCCAGAACAGGATTGGGAGAATGTCATATGGTCAGATGAAACCAAAATAGAACTTTTTGGTAAAAACTCAACTCGTCGTGTTTGGAGGAGAAAGAATGCTGAGTTGCATCCAAAGAACACCATACCTACAGTGAAGCATGGGGGTGGAAACATCATGCTTTGGGGCTGTTTTTCTGCCAAGGGACCAGGACGTCTGATCCATGTGACGGAAAGAATGAATGGGGCCATGTATCGTGAGATTTTGAGTGAAAACCTCCTTCCATCAGCAAGTGCACTGAAGATGAAACGTGGCTTGGTCTTTCAGCATGACAATGACCCCAAACACACCGCCCGGGCAACGAAGGAGTGGCTTCTTAAGAAGCATTTCAAGGTCCTGGAGTGGCCTAGCCAGTCTCCAGATCTCAACCCCATAGAAAATCTTTGGAGGGAGTTGAAAGTCTGTGTGGCCCAAAAACATCACTGCTCTAGAGGAGATCTGCATGGAGGAATGGGCCAAAATACCAGCAGCAGTGTGTGAAAACCTTGTAAAGACTTACAGAAAACATTTGACATCTGTCATTGCCAACAAAGGGCATGTAACAAAGTATTGAGATGACCTTTTGTTATTGACCAAATACTTATTTTCCACCATAATTTGCAAATAAATTCTTTAAAAATCAGACAATGTGATTTTCTAGATTTTTTTTTTTCATTTTGTCTCTCATAGCTGAGGTATACCTATGATGAAAATTACAGGCCTCTCTCATCTTTTTAAGTGGGAGAACTTGCACAATTGGAGGCTGACTAAATACTTTTTTGCCCCACTGTAAGTACTAGTCCACAGTTCTCAGGAGACCACAGGATGTGTGAAAGGATGTCGGCTCCGCGATCAAGGGCAAAGATATCATCTTTGAAGAATTACACACACACAAACACACACACACACACACACACACACACACACACACACACACACACACACACAGGAAAATGCACACCACCGAATACGGAAATAATACACAGACTCATGACACACACTTTCTTCTAGTATTCTGGTTGAGAAGACTATCAGGTGTAGTTTAGTACCTCAGGTGTAGTGTAATAGTCTGTCAGGTGTAGTTTAGTACCTCAGGTGTAGTGTAATAGTCTGTCAGGTGTAGTTTAGTACCTCAGGTGTAGTGTAATAGTCTGTCAGGTGTAGTTTAGTACCTCAGGTGTAGTGTAATAGTCTGTCAGGTGTAGTTTAGTACCTCAGGTGTAGTGTAATAATCTGTCAGGTGTAGTTTAGTACCTCAGGTGTCGATTAGTGTATCAGGTATAGTGTAATAGTCTGTCAGATGTAGATAAAATCCAGATTAAAATACAATTCCTAAATTTCTCCGCTGAGATGAATCAATTATATCTTATCTTATCTTACAAGTATATCAGGTGTAGTTTAATAGTGTCTCAGGTGTAGTTTAATGTCTCAGGTGTAGCTTAATTGTCTCTAAGGTGTAGTTTAGATTGGAGTAAATTGGACGAGGTGAGGGGTTGGAGCTACCAGGTGAGGGGGCGAGGCTAGCAGGTGTAGTAAGTGGGCGCAGGTGAGGAGGCGGAGCTACAGGAGAGGGGGTGGGTCGGGCAGGTGGAGTAGGTCAGACCAGGTGAGGGGGCGGGTCTCCTCACCTCGAGCCCTGCGGTGCTGCAGGCCTGGGTCATGCCCTCAAGGTAGTCGGGGAGCAGGTCCAGCAGACAGGTGGCCATGAACACCCCGCCGGCGAAGCAGCTCAACAGACTCAGCCAGCGCCGCCGCCTCTCTGCCCCGTCACACAACCCCACCACATTACACTCCACACACAATATCTTACATTTTGTCAAATATTTGAAAGAAATTTATAAATATTTTGAACCAGAATATGGAAGTCACCGCAAAAATATATTATTTACAACACACATTATGTTCCATATACACAACGAGTAATATGACAACATGACTAGACCACCTAGCAGTCAATCTAAAGCACATTTTCATACAGCATATTATTGTGTAGTTAATATGACAACGAGGCACACAGACAGGTCCGACAGACACACAGGTGGGCTGAACAGCAAGAAGACAGACAGACAGAAGGTTTTAGAAGCCAGACAAACTGAGCCCATAGACAGACAGGCAGACAAACAGGCTGAGCCTGTAGACAGGCAGACAGACAGTCTGAGTCTGAAGCCTGGCAGACAGACAGGCTGAGCCCGTAGACGGACAGACAGACAGTCTGAGCCTGAAGCCTGGCAGACAGCCAGGCTGAGCCTGTAGACAGGCAGACAGACAGACTGAGCCCGTAGAGAGACAGACAGACAGACAGGCTGGGCCCGTAGACGGACAGACAGACAGTCTGAGCCCGTAGAGAGACAGACAGACAGGCTGGGCCCGTAGACGGACAGACAGACAGACTGAGCCCGTAGAGACAGACAGACAGACTGAGCCCGTAGAGAGACAGACAGACAGACTGAGCCCGTAGAGAGACAGACCGACAGGCCTAGCCCGTGGACCGGCAGACAGACAGATAAAGCAGGTTACCTGGGTGCAGGCCGCGCCCCCCCGCCTGTCGCACCACAGAGAGGGGCAGGAACCCGAAGAGCAGGCTGGAGAACAGCAGCACGGCCAGGGCCCCAAACCTCAGCTCCACGCCGGGGACCCCCGCCGGAGTCCCAGCCCAGCCAGCCCGCTCCCCTCCCAGGGCCGGGGCCGAGGGAGAGCCCCCTCCTCTGGGAACCATGGCGACCAACCGGCCAGGGCCGAGGGAGGAGAGAGGGGAGGAGAGAGGGTGAGGAGAGAGGAGGGGAGAATCTGCCGAGGAAAACAAGAGTTAGCGTTGGGGTCTACTTTCTTCGATCTAGCGGTCCTAAACCGGGGGGGAGGAGCCTTCGTTCCAGAGGTACAGGAATTTTGGGGGTGGGGCTTGAAGCGCTGAACATCTCTGATTGGTCGAGTACACAAAGCATTATATTTCAGCCATGTCAACATTGGCAGCCACAATTTAACCGATCGATTTGTAGTCATTTCAAGGTGCACTACATCACAGAGTCCAATTATTGCATCCATAGAAGTTAACTACATTCGTCTGAACTCAAGACTTTGAAGGACCTGTAGTATAGACCTGTCGTATATGTCTCCTGTCTTTCTCTTTCTCACTCAGAAGATGTGAATATTTTATTGACTCGACTATTAAATTATTCCAACCTGCCTAAGATGGAAATTAAACATTACTTTACAGAGACCAAAACAGACACAGTGACATGGGTTCTTTGTCTTCAAACTTTGTCTCTCTTTGAGTCTGACCTCTGAGCTCTCTACGCTGTGCTTTTTGTTCGTTTCTTATTGTCGAAGAAACCAAGTTCAACATACATGTAAAAAGTGCATGATATATACATACGCATTGGTCAAAAGTTCCCCGTAACTTCACCGTCTTTTTGTATTTATGTATACATTCATAGTTTGTATACTATTACAGGGCTGATAGAAAGTGAAATTATCCGTGCCTGAAATTATCAAATACATTCGAAGACACAATAGAGAATTGCCTTTCTTGACAATAAAAGGAGTGGAACTCGCACACCATGTAGCCGATGCAACAATAGTTTTTTATTGCATAAAAGTGTAAAGTGCTACCCAAAGTGCGTGCGTCAGTCCCATTCAGAGCATCCTCAGTGGAAACATACAACGGTAAAAGACTTCCTTATATAGACTACGCCTGGTTGGTGGAAGACATGTCAATCAAAAGGTCAGGTAGGTTGACGCGTTGACTAGACATTTTAAAAGGCACCGCTCAACTATTTTCACTTTTCTTGACAACATACATGGCCGAACTCAAGCCTGAATTCAGGCACCACTCCTGAACTCTATCAGGCCTGCTATTATTACGATGAATTCTTATTTTACTTTTTCAAAATGTGTTTAAATCACATTTAGGCTTAACCTAGAGCTCCGTCTTGTTGTGTCCCTATTCTCTAATCGAACCAATAAATCGATCTGATCAGTCCAGCCGGAGAAACAAGGGAGCAGAAGAACAGAAAAGAGCTGCAAACCGCTCCTATCCGGCGGTCAGAAGTTTGATCGCGACTCGGTAACAGTTTGGAAAAAAAGGTAGAAATCCCTTACAGTCAGACGGCTGATCTAGTCCCGGCGAAACGGCTCGTTAAGTCTGCGGATTGCGGTGTTGACCAGTTGTTGGTCTTGGAACCCGTAACCGTTCTCCAGGGAGATGAACCGTGCTCTAGGGCGGTCCTGGGGTCACCCTGTTCGGGGAAGCGGAGTGACTCACACAGCGTCAGTGTCCGAGCAGCCAGTCAGCTGACTGGTTCACCTGATCACATGGAGCTGGGGCTGGAGGAGGAGGGTATCCCGGCTCCAATGCTCCGGGACTTGATGTAGAAGAACTTCACTGGAGTTGCTTCATGAAAGTGTGCATTGTTTGTGAAATGACTCAAATGACGAACCCATAAATACATGTTAAAACATGATATTTGAGTGTGTGTGTGTGTGTGTGTGTGTGTGTGCGCGTGCGTGCGTGCGTGCGTGTGTACACACCTTATAAATGGCCATAAATGAGAATAAATCCAGTTCAGTTCAGTTTCTTTCCTCGACATTTTCTCCCATAAGCGTTTAAACCGTCCAATCAGAAGCCTGACACTTCAGACAAGGACTTCACTTCAGTCCAGAACTTCAATGTGGACTTCACTTCACACATTCATCAATGTTCCGTTCTGTGTCAGAGGGTGATCCCAGATGCATGCTGGGAGCTGAGAGAAGACCTCATTTCATTCGCAAACTGACTATAAGTTTTACATTATGTTATATCAGTCTTCAAGGTGAAAACACACTAATGGCCATGCAGGGCCATGTTACTAACGTTGTTCTGTTGGCCTGTGGAAGAGGGGGGGGTTCTGCTTCTAAACGGTGTGTTGTAGGCCTATGCATCTTTAATCCATATACACATTATATATACTTATACACACTATATTTATGTATGATATATTTTATGCTTGGTTGCCCTCCTAAGGTTTAGACATTGTTAACACACGTAACCCATAACACAGAGGGACAATTAAACAGGTCCTGATTCCAACAGAAAGTATTGTTGAAAGTATTTTTATATTAAAGACAAATTCATACCAAATTCATACCGTCAATACCATAATCATATTCAAGTTCCCTTAAAAGTTATTTTAAGATGACATATTATGTGGAAGTAATAAAAACCTACATTAATGTAAGTTCTATCACTTACATTTATTTTACTTTAGTAAGTAAGATAGGCACATTTACATACTTTTTAATGAAAAGGTAGACCCCACTTCCTCAGACGCCACTTACCCACCACCTGCATATACACTAACGGTTTATAATCACTTAAGTGACTTGACCAATCGGGTCCACCGCTGGGCTCTCTATACAGGAACCTCTGACCAATCAAACGCCAGCGTTTGTGACGTCCCTTAAAGGCGCAGTATCTACTTCCCAGAGCGCGACGTCGGCGTGTAATCCCGCGAGAGTGGAATCCCGACTATGTGCAGTCAGATATTCTAGCCGTGCGCTGACGAGGCGTCCTGTCTGCGGAACAACGCAACGTAAATCAGCCAGCGGGGTGGGATTTTTGGTGGATAGATTTTCTAGCAAAAAAGATGCAGCAGGCTCCCTGCAATCCTCCCTTTAGTTAAAAAGTTGACAGATCTGTAATGCGGACGCGGACCTCCGAACTGGGAGAAGACCTGCATGTGACGTCTGCAGCATAGCCCAGTAAGTACAGGATAACATTCCCAGTGTGTGTTGTTCTTGTTTATCCGGATGGACCAGGATATACCAGCTGGAGTGGTGGAGCAAGCTCTGAAAACAACCCCAGACCTGAGCAGGATGGACTGACTGCTAAACAAATGACTCGACCCAGATTAATGATTTATTATTATTTAAGTTTAGTTAATAGTATCATTAATAACTGCGTCAGCTTTTTCCCCGCAGGGGAATGTCAGCGACTACAAACTGCAGAACTTGTTTCATTCAGCTCTAGATTTAATTAGTTAGTTACTTATGTTTAATAGGCCTGTAATATGCAGTTTTTTTATAATGCAGAGCAAGCGGATTAAGTTGATGTGCGCTTGCGCGTGCACGTGCCACCAGGATGTTGATATCCTGTAGCGTAGGGAGGTAGGAGGCCCCTCCCCCTCAGGTAATAGTTATCAATGCTCCTGTTAGGTGTCTCTGTTCTTTCTTTGACATCCTGCTTGTGAATGGTGAGTCTGTTTGAATACCGACATGTAATAATACCATCCATAAAGGGATTAGTTGAATAAAATAGATACATAATCAACAGTTCTAGAACCAACACACGGTTGCATTACGACAGATGTGTGTTTAGCCAGGTGTGTGTTGGAGACAGTAGTAGTGTGTGTTTAAGACAGGTGTGTTAAGACAGCTGTGTGTTGGAGACAGTAGTCATAATAACAGGTGTGTGTTTAAGACAGGTGTCTTCATAACGTGTGTTTATATGATATGTGTTTTACAGTCGTGTGTGTGTCCGTGTGTGTTTGTGTGCGGGGGGTTTATGTGCGTGTGTGTGCGCGCGCGTGTGTGTGCGTGCGTGTGTTCCAGGTGAGATGGATGCTGAGATGGGAAGTGTGTTCCTCTCCGGGGGGGGGCCGGAGGAGGCTGATGGAGGCCGGACCTCATGGTGTCTGGAGACGTCGTTCCCCTGCTCCGACGTCCTCTTCGCCAACCCAGAGAAGCCCCTGCAGGACTGGCTGGTAGACCCCAGCGGTGCGGGCCAAGTGAGTGTTGGAGTGTCAAACAGTGTGCCGTCAAACAGTTGTGTTGTTGAAACCCGAGTGTGGGACGCTGTGATGTCATCGCTGTCTCTCACACTGTCTGTGGTATCATCATTCAAAGATGTGATGTCATAGATGTGATGTCATCGCTCTCCCTCTCACCCTCTGTGACGTCACTGCTGTGATGTCATAAATCGATGTCATCACCGTCTCGCTCTCTCACGCTCTTCGATGTCATCGTAGAAGTGACGTCACCACAGGTGCAGCGTCACAGCCGTGATGACATGCGTCCGATCTCATAGCCCTCGCGTCTCCCTCGGGCTGCAGGACAGCGACTCTGAGGCAGACGTCCTGCGGGCCATCGACCCCAACATGGTGTTCCCCAGCGGGATGGCCGGGGGGGACCCCACCTCCGAGAGCGACAGCGGCATCTTCGAGGACCCCCCGCCCGCTCTGGCGCTGCCGCCCCCTACGGTGTACCAGGTGGTGTACGACATCAGCGGCCTGGGGAAGGTGGCCAAGGCCCCGCCGGAGGAGGGCGTGATCTCCATCGAGCTCGGTGAGCGCCGGACTCTCTGCTGTTTACCGGACCAGCAGAGGCTTTTATCCCTAACTCACAGCGAGTTACAGATATGGGAGGTTACGGAGCAGTTAGGGGTGGGCCATCTCGCTCGAGGATGGCTGCCTCCAGCCACAGCAGGCCCGAAGGACCTGGGCTCGAGCCCCAGGACCTTTGGGCTGGGAGTCGATCACCCAAACCGAGAGACGATCCCTTCAGCATGATGAGTGTTGTTGGTTCTGGTACTACTGCTGGAGCCAATGATGTTAACCCTGTTGTAAACCACAATGTAAACCCTGGTGTAAACCCTGGTGTAAACCCTGACGTAACCCCTGACCAAAACCCTGACGTAAACCCTGTTGTAAACCCTGACGTAAACCCTGACGTAAACCCTGGTGTAAACTCTGACGTAACCCCTGACCAAAACCCTGACGTAAACCCTGTTGTAAACCCTGACGTAAACCCTGACGTAAACCCTGGCGTAAACCCTGGCGTAAACCCTGATGTAAACCCTGATGTATACCCTGTTGTAAACCCTGAAGTAAACCCTGGTGTAAACCCAGATGAAAACCCTGTTGTAAACCCGGATGTAAACCCTGGCTTAAACCCTGGCATAAACCCTGATGTAAACCTTGTTGTAAACCCTGACGTAAACCCTGACGTAAACCCCTGACGTAAACCCCTGACGTAAACCCCGACGTAAACCCTGTCGTAAACCTTGACGTAAACCCTGATTTTCCCGTTGTCCAGATGAGTGGAGCTCCCGCGTGCTGTTCGCCGACTCCTGCGTGGTGAATGAGCTTCCTGTGATGTCATCATCCCAGCTGGAGGGCCGATACTCGGCCCCCACCCCCACCGACTCCCAAGCCCACCCCACGAACGGAGACTTCATGGTGAGGGTCCACACTCATCAAGCAAACCTTTATTTAAACCCTGCTGGTTCACACTGGGCAGCACTGTCCCACCAGTAGAAAGCTGTGGTGGGCAGCTCCCAGTGGCCTTTCTTTACCTGGTTCTCTTCTTCTGTGGTGTTTGGTGAGCAGCGGTTTGCAGACCTCCAGCTGACGGAAGAGGAACAGAGGCTGCTGAACCAGGAAGGAATCGCTCTCCCCAACAACCTGCCCCTTACCAAGGTCTCTCTATCGCTCGCTCTCTCTCTCTCTCCCCAACAACCTGCCTCTCACCAATGTCTCTCTATCGCTCGCTCTCTCTCCCGAACAACCTGCCTCTGACCAATGTCTCTCTCTCTCTCCCCCCTCTCTCTCTCTATCTCTCTCTCTCTCTCTCTCTCTCTCTCGCCCCCCCCCCCCCTCTCTCTCTCTCTCGTCCCAGGCTGAGGAGCGGATCCTGAAGAAGGTTCGGAGGAAGATCCGTAACAAGCAGTCAGCGCAGGACAGCCGGCGCCGCAGGAAGGAGTACATCGACGGGCTGGAGGGCAGGTACTGACCGCCTGTCTGTCTATTGGCCGCCTGTCTGCCCACTGACCGTCTGACTGTCTACTGACTGGCTGTCTGTCTACTGACCGGCTGTCTGGCTACTGGCTGACTGACTGACCGGCTTTCTGTCTACTGACCGGCTGTTTATTGGCTGGCTTTCTGGCTACTGGCTGGCTGTCTGTCTAATGTCTGGCTGTCTGACTCTTGCTGTCTGTCTACTGGCTGTCTGTCTGACTGTCTGCTGGCTGGCTCTGTTTGTCCTTCCACGGCACAGACCGCGTGGACACATAATTATCTGCACTAAACAATGGGCTGTCTGTCTGTATGTGTGTGTGTGTGTGTTTGTGTGTGTTTGCCTGCGTATGTGTATGTCTGTGTGTATGTGTGTGTGTGTGCCTGTGTGTGTGTGTGTGTGTGTGTGTGTCCACAGCCACCATTGAATGTTGTACGTCCTGGCACTTGTACATTGCACTTATTCAAGGTACTTAATTGTGTAGCATCTACAGTAGCTGCTTTACACGGGGAATGGGTTAGCCTAGCGATTGTAATACTTGCACTTGGTTCTATGAACGTCTTTGCTGTACCGACAGCGATATATTGTTTCACTTCTTATGACAAATGTACTTATTGTAACAAATGCACTTATTGTAAGTCGCTTTGGATAAAAGCGTCTGCTAAATGCCCTAAATGTAAACGTAAATGTAATGTGTGTTCAGGGCGGCGGCGTGCTCAGCTCAGAACAAGGACCTCCAGCGGACGGTGGACCACCTGGAGAAACACAACAGGTGGGGCTCCAGCCTCAGGCGACCCCCTGGAGCCAGGGGGTCCCCCACTCTGGAGCCAGGGGGTCCCCCACTCTGGATAGAGCCTGCAGAACCTAGAGGACTGGTTGTACTGGGAAGCTGACCAGCTCCCAGTGTCCCCCAGTATAACACTGTGGTTGTACTGGGCAGCTCCCAGTAGAACCAGTATAACACTGTGGTTGTACTGGTGAGCGTCCCCCAGTATAACACTGTGGTTGTACTGGTGAGCGTCCCCCAGTATAACACT
The DNA here is from genome assembly GCF_949987615.1 of Pollachius pollachius. Lineage (NCBI taxonomy): Eukaryota > Metazoa > Chordata > Actinopteri > Gadiformes > Gadidae > Pollachius > Pollachius pollachius. Next base: position 51,000,762 of record NC_136934.1, on the reverse strand, counting down.
GTGGTTGTACTGGTGAGCGTCCCCCAGTATAACACTGTGGTTGTACTGGTGAGCGTCCCCCAGTATAACACTGTGGTTGTACTGGTGAGCGTCCCCCAGTATAACACTGGTTGTACTGGTGAGCGTCCCCCAGTATAACACTGGTTGTACTGGTGAGCGTCCCCCAGTATAACACTGGTTGTACTGGTTACTGTCCTCCAGTATAACACTGGTTGTACTGGTGAGCGTCCCCCAGTATAACACTGGTTGTACTGGTGAGCGTCCCCAAGTATAACACTGGTTTGCGGCCTGCAGGTCTCTGATGGCTCAGCTGCGTCGGATCCAGTCTCTGATCAAACAGACGGTCAGTAAAGGAGCCCAGACCAGCACCTGCATCTTGGTACGGACACACAACTCAACACGACACACAACTGGGACACGACACACAACTCAACACAACACACAACTCAACACAACACACAACTGGGACACGACACACAACTCAACACAACTCAACACAACACACAACTCAACACAACACACAACTGGGACACGACACACAACTCAACACAACACAAAGCTCAACACAACACACAACTCAACACAACACACAACTCAACACAACACACAGCTCAAGACAACACACAGCTCAACACACAACTCAACACACCACACAACTCAAGACAACACACAACTCAACACAACACACAGCTCAAGACAACACACAGCTCAACACAACACACAACTCAAGACAACACACAACTCAACACAACACACAACTCAACACAACACACAGCTCAAGACAACACACAACTCAACACGGCACACAACTGTCACACAACACACACACGCACACACAAACACACATACTCACTCACGCACTCACTCCAAACAAACAAACACAATTAAATTATATTGCAAAAGATTTAAACACAATTCATACAATATTCACACAATGTGAGAATTACCGTCTATAGTAGAGAAAACTAATATTGTTGAAGGGAATGTATTATCTTATTGTGTGTGTGCGTGTGTGTGTGTGCCTGTGTGTGTTTGTGTGTGTGTGTCCGTGCCTGTGTGCCTGTGTGTGTGTGTGTGTGTGTGCGTGCCTGTGCGTGTGTGTGTGTGTGCGTACTTGTGTGTGTGTGTGTGTGTGTGTGTGTGTGTGGACAGATCATCCTGTTCTCTCTGGGTCTGATCATCCTGCCCAGTCTCAGCCCATTCAGCCGGACTTCCATCTCACAGGAAGACTACCAACCCACAGGAGGTGAGCAAACGAGCACCCCGTCAAAATAAAAGCCCTCCCTTATAACCCTGACCCAACTACAGCACCGCTATGAACCCACTGAAAAGATATTAGAGAGATCTAAGGCCGCGTCCACAAGGGCGAAAACAATCTTTTCCCCTCCGTTTTCCTTTGATGCGTTTCAGAAACGTCTCCGTAAAGACGGACTCATTGCGAAAACTCATCTAGCTGTAGAAACGCTGTAGTACATATTCATGTGGCGCCGGTTCTCCACCAATAAAAGAAGAAGACGAGTACCTAAACCTTTTAGATTGATCAGAAAGTACTATTTAATGTACAGTTAGTAATTAAATTTACCAAGGGTCTGTATTTAAAGCAACAAAAAAAAGAAAAAATTAATCAACTCAAACAAAAACATTTGACGGAACTCCAACGTTCCCCACCAACGTTCCCTCGAAAAACAGTTTCCGTGTGGGCGGAGCCTAAGAAGAAAGGAAACTTGTTATCCCCATGGTTACGACCCTCGGTAACTTTATGATACAGTTTTATTACCGTCGTTGTGTATCAGAGTTAAATTGTGCGATATGAAATGTTCCCACACCGTGGTGTTATACTATAACTAAACATTAACCGCCGCCCAGTCAAGAGCTCCACACAGCCACACACACCTCGTGGCTGGTGTCCCGTTGTCGTTTTTCTCGTAATGATAGTACCTTAAGTAGCATTGATCACTATTTTGAAGATCATATATGACATATTACCAAAAAAAAACGGTTTTGGGTTCACTGCCCCTTTTAACTAATGTAGAATAATCCCATTGTAGTGTTTCTGTTGTTTATAGTTTGTCCACCACCCACTTTAATGACAGATAAAGCCAAAGAATAACACAAACCGACATTTCCTTCCTCTAGTCATTTCCAGAAACATCCTAACAGACCCCGCCTCCTCCGTGCCAACACCAGACGACGCAGAGAGCTCCGTCGTTCAATCAGAACCCTTACCCCCCGACGTCAGCGAATCAGGACCTCCCGACGACGGCACGAAAACCAAACCGGAAATCACAATCCAGCCTGAACTCCCAGTGTCTGAGAGTGCAGTCCAAGACAACGGCCAATCAGGGAACACTTCAGCTGTGGTTGCGGGGCGGACGGACCCTCCGGCCATGAAACCCAAAGATGGAGTGGGAAGTCTTGACGTCGGCAAACCGGCACACGCGGACGAGATGTAGCCGCCTAGCATGTTAGCTTAGCATAGCAGCTCAATCCCAAAGTCTTAGAGTGGTAGTTCGGAATTTTGGACATAGGGCCTGATTCCCAAGTTAGCCTTGGTGTTCTTTATCATTGGAGACAGTTTTCAACACATTTCATTCAGTCCTTCTAGTTGCAGAGTTTGCCTGTGCTAGGCTAGCGCACGGCAATGGGCAATACTAGCCTGCTAATAAAACAGTCTTGCCCACTCCACAGTACACCCGAGGCAAATCAACTATAACGCCAGACGGTCGATGTAAATGTCTGTAGATAGAATAATGTCAGAAATAAAAACCAACCTTGCATTGCATTGCATTTTTAAAGACTTGCTGTGTCTCAGCAGCAGTGTTATATTCATGGTAGTAGGCTACGGCAGCGGCGGACTGATACCTAGGTTAAATTCCGCTGCTGCTGAGAAAGTAGTCCCTCAAAATGCGATGACTCATGCGATGCAAGGTTAGTTTTATTTTTAGCATTATTCTATCAACAAAGACATTTACATCTTTAGTCTGGCGTTATAATTGATTTACCTCGGGTGTACTGTGGAGTGGGTAAGACTGTTTCATTAGCAGGCTAGTATTGCCCATTGCCGTGCGCTAGCCTAGCACGAGCAAACTCTGCAACTAGAAGGACTGAATGAAATGTGTTAAACTGTCTCCAATGATAAGGAACACCAAGGCTAACTTGGGAATCAGGCCCTATGTCCACAATTCCGAACTACCCCTTTAACGTCTGTAACCCTCAACATTTTGCTCACGCTGCAGACTCGCCTGAGGAACCCGTTCGATAACTGCGGTAGTTACGGTACCTGAATCACCTTCTCTCACCAAACTAACCCAGAGGTCACCAGAGGAGTCCTCCAGCCAGGCGCTTTGTCTCTGGAGCCCAGAACTGGTTGTCTCAAGGTATGGCTCCCGGAACTCTTCTCCAAACCACCTATTAGCTTTCACCCGGATCTCAAAACGGAAGACCTGTTCCTCTGGTTGGACAAGACCAGCAACCAGTTGAAGTCCTGTTTCTCTGATGTCCCCTGGTGGCCTTGGAACTACAGGGGAGACAACAGAGCAGAGCAGAGTAGGCACCAGCAGCAGAAGGCCTGAAGCCACCCAGATATACAAGATGGATTTTAATCAGGCTTTTTAAAGGGCCGCTATTTCACCACCAGAGACTGACATCACAGAGGGAGGGTTGTATGATGTACGTTTGGGCAAGGCTCTTGAGCAGGAACCTCCAGGGACAACTCTAGGATACAATTATTTTTTTATCTACATGCGAGTATAGATACAAATTGCTATAAGGCATCACCTATAGTCTCCAAATCGTAGACTATCCAAATAAAAAGCAAACGTGGTTGACGGCCATTTTACGCAAGCAAGACTATTTCCAGAAGTAAGACGCATAAATATTTAGTTGCATAAAAATATTTTTGTACTTGAGTAAGTGCTTGAGGTACTCTCCGCCCGAAGGCAAAGAACACACTCTGCCTTATAATATTCGACCCTCCAGCCCAGATGAACTCATTTTATCAAATGTTTATTTGGCTGAAAGCATCGGCTTGCTCTGATGTTCTGATTGGACCACACTTACCTTCCAGGGTCTGTCTCAGTGGTCGGTCAACACAACCTTCACAGCCACGATGGGGCCCTTGTTAACGAATGATGTGGTTCATTTGTCTGACATACAAACCCACTCATCCCCTATCTCATCACCAGGTGTGATGTTGATGAGCTGTACGAGCCAACTAGCTTCTGGTGAAATAGCCCATGGGCGTGTCCGTCCAGATATATGATAGATCACACTGCCAGCGTACCCAGTGGACTGAACCCACTGGTAGGCTGATCTGTCTAGCATACTTCTAGGCGGAGACGTTGTGTGATGTCACAGGGGGGAAAATTGGGAAATGGCTTGTTTGGCTAATCAGCGTCACATCTGGTGGAACAATAGGGGAACTGTAAATTAATTGTTTGTGATGTTATTGTGAAATTGAAGACTAAAAACAAGAATTGCATGACAGAGTCAACTGGCCACTTTGAATATGTTTGGTTCTGCTCCGAGTTGTCTTACTGGTACAATTATTTCTCGAATTTTGACCAAACTGTTTTTTATGCACTTGTTTGAGATTCTTGTTTGAACATTTGGGCAACTTGCCCTTTGGGGTGTCTGATGACGTCATGGACGGAGAGCTCCGTTTGGCAGAGCTGGGAGGGTGGTCCCAAAATGTATTTTCTGGCGTCACTATTTCAACAGGAAAGGTTTCTGAGTAACGCACGCTATTACTGCAGCCTCATGCTAGCTCTACGCCTTGCTTTATTTAAAGGGAAGTAAAACGTGTTGAGAAGCCAACCAAATAACCAAAATTGTCTTTTTTTTCTGTTAGAAGTGCCTCGTCATGTTGTTATTTTCAACATATTAGAAGTAAAATCATATTCCCTTTTTCTTATAATTTATTTTTAGCTCCATGATGGTGGCAGTAAACAAAGTTAAGAGCTTGAAAGATGATTTAGACTTTTATTGACTTTATTATATTGTGTACAAGTGAAATATATTGTTTTTATGTATGATCTGAATATTTGTGGATGCCTGGGCTGCCAACCTCCAAATGAATAAAAGTGAACGAACAGTGATTCAGAGATGGCTAGTAATTATGTTTAGCTGCTGGTTTTTACACAAACACTCCCAAAGTCGTTTGTACCAACAAAGTTAATGAGGAATATTAGCCTTTTTAACCTGGGTTTGTTGAATTTTAAGTAAGAATGGGTTCTGCTTTTTTTAATTAATCATTAATTGCGTGGCTGAGTCTCGTGGCAAGACTGCGTCGTGTTGAAAACCTAATTCTGCGTCTATAGATTGAAAATACTGTCAAACCTTGCAGCCTTGAAACTGCGTTAGGCGACTACAGATATGTAGTTCCGGAACATGCGATAAGATTCAAACCATCTTCTGCTTTCACTTAGCCTTTGTCCCCCCAAAGCTTGTGTTCACACTCCCAATTCGGTTTTATCAAAAGCAGCTTACGATGCACACCTACGACCCTTCTGAGTGTGTGTGTGTGGGGGGGGGGGGGTTTTGTTGATTCACTGTCGACCTTTGACCTCGCAGGAGAACACGGATCTTGAATTTAGGTCAAACATAAACAACTAACCCTCGGCTTATCTGAAAAGAAAATATGTATATTTTTTACTGCAATATTTGTCTCCGTTTAATTTGCATTAGGGATGTATGAACATCAATCTAACAAAAATAATCCAACACATTAATTATATCACATTAAGCAATTAATTCTACCGTTCCCAAGATGAATTAAAAATGGTTCTCTTCTCTGTAAGTCCCATGCACTGTTCATCAATTATTTAAATAGTCTTACAAGTACAATGTAATACGGCAATGCAATAGATATGGCTTCCTTCATGCTTACAGTTGAATTGCTTAATTTGAAATGCATTGTTGAAGTTATATCTTAAACACTTTATATTATTAAGTTGTATCCCTTCTGAAAGGGTTTAAATTCACACGAAGTTTAGTGGATGCACCAGCAGAGGGCAGTGAACAGACCAGGGTGACCATTAGACCTGGTTTATTGTAATGTGATCATGTGCAATATAAGGGACACCAGTATAGCTTTCCTATACTTTAAATGAGTTATTATTTCTTTGACATTCTGAAATTCAAAGCACGCTACAAAATCAAAAAAGGCATTAGCTCACTTTTTTTGTACTTCCTAATAATCCTATATGATGTATATATTATTATTTACGAATTTTCAAAGTACGCAGAAAAATCCCAAAAGGTATTACCTCACTTTTTGTGACCATAACCGGGTCTGGTTGACAGGGATAACAATACAGCGATTCATAACATCGGGGTCCTGGCAAGCGGGCAACAGGTCCCACTATCACCCTGCTATCCTGAAGGATCCAATCACCTCTTCAGTGCTCTGTCCCCGTCCCAATATCCTGCTTTAGTTGGAAATACATCGCATTACGGAAGGCAGATAGGCCGTGAGCGTCTCTTCGCATTGTCCCGGACGGGGGCCGTTAAAGCCCCCCGGAGCACGACCAGGACAAAACCAATAAAAAAATATCGTTCTTCATTTAATATCCGATTGTCCCATTCGGCTGGGGGGAGGTAACCACGGGGGAGGTTTAAACACGGGATTTAAACTCCATGTCAGTCTGTGTACACAAGAGTATTACAGGAGGAAATCAGCAACAGAATCAGCTGGAATACATTTGTTTGTGGGAATCGCAACCGATTTGTTTGCGCGGAAAAACCGGGCTGGGATGTGGCTCTGGATGTGGAGCGGGTTGGCTGGTGACCACTAGGTGGCTGGTTCGACCCTCGGGTCCACCTAGCCGAGGGTGCCCTCACCCTGACTGCTCCTGAAGAGCTGGCTGTCGCCTTGCATGGTCGACACCGCCGGCGGTTTGTGAATGTGTGCATGAATGGGTGAATGTTATAATACTGTAAAGAGCTCTGAGTGGCAACTGGTTAGAAAAGCGCTGTATGAATGCATCTTTATTTATCCTAAGAGTGTCTAAGAGTGTGACGGCACTCTTTTGGTGTTATACTGCGCCTGAAGTGACTTGCTCGCGCCTGTCTTTAACACTCCCTATGACATGCCGCCATATTTACAGCCTCTGCTCTTCGCTGAGAAGGTCAACCTGTCGGCGGGAGACGCCTTGACCTTCATCACCAAGGCTGGGGGATGAGGGGTGTGAGCAGGGGAGAGTGAAGGTGATGGGTTCAGTCCCTTTAGCCTCGTTTTTAGAGTGTCTAGGAAACAGAATCGCACAGCGAAGAGATTATCCCTAAATTGCCCACAGTGGTATGCTGATGGTGTTTGTGTGATTAGTGGATGTGTGCGTTGTAGTGAGTGTGAGGTCTTCAGCGGTGGCAGAGACTTCCTGGAGCCTGTATCATTTTGGGGCGGGGGGGCTAAGTCCTGCCAGACTGGTCTCTCTCCCTCCCTCTCTCTCCCTCCCTCTCTCTCTCGCTCTCTCTCTCTCTCCCCCCCTCTCTCTCTCTCTCTCTCTCTTCCTCTCTCTCTCTCTTCCTCTCTCTGTCTCTCCCTCTCTTTTTCTCTCTCTCTCTCTCTCTCCCTCCCTCTTTCTCTCTCCTCCCTCTCTCTCTCTCCCTCTCTCTCCCCCCCCCCCCCTCTCTCTCTCTCTCTCTCTCTCTCTCTCTCTCTCTCATTAAACCAGTGACCATCAGCAGACCCACACACTGCTGGCTCCTGCCAAGCGGCCGCTGGGCTAATGGTCAACAGGACGTGTTACGAAACTCTAGTTAGAGAGAGGTCTGGTTTGTCTGGGTAAGGGTTTGTTGTGTTTTGGGTCAGAGTCAAGATTTGGAATTATGCATTTCTTAGATCTGCATTTCTTAGAATGCATTCTGGGAATTGGCTCCAAAAAAGTGTATTGGGGCGCGCATTAGGTAAACATTGACAGATATGAACATGTGATACATTCTTTATGTTTGGTAAACTATGAACATTGACAGATATGAACATGTGATACATTCTTTATGTTTGGTAAACTGTGAACATTGGCAGATATGAACATGTGATACATTCTTGCTTGGTTTACTATTAACATTTGCTACATTCTTAACATGTGGTATTTAATGAACATTTTGTACATTGTAAAGATTTATTACATTTGGTAAATTTTTAACATTTTGTACATTCTTAACATTTGTTAGATAATAACAATTTTGTACATTGTAAACATTAATAACATTATGAACATCTGGTACCTTTTGAATATTCGGTACATTCTTAACATTTACTACATGGTAATCTAAATGGACTGATTCTGTGCGTTCTTCTGAGCTGCCTGCTGTATACATCTGTCTGGGGGTCTGTGGCTGTAGTTCTGATTCTGCATCCCTGTGTAACAGAACAGGCTGTCTTCATTGTTCAGATGAATGTGCACTGAATAATTCAATATCATTAAACACGGTTGGGGTGCCTCCATCAGAGATTGACAGATGGAGGGATAGATAGTTGGGTAGATGATGAGATGGATTGACAGACATACGCAGGGTCACATGACGGACGAACAGATAGCCAGATGGACAGACAGAGAAATGGAAGGATGGATAGTCACGTTGTGTTCAGGACCTCCATTCCAACATTGGGAAACTTTACTAGAGGGATGTAAAATTGCAAACGGTACCGTCAAATGACCGAAAGAATAAACAAAAATAAGTGAAGGGGTGCTTAAGATGATTTGAGAATCGTGATGGGGGCACAGAAATGCAGCAATCAAACGTATACTATTTTACTCTTTTAACACATGCTACTCATGGCAGCTGCAGGGATTTGGGATCGAACCCAGGACCGCTCCGCTGGGAGTTAAACCCAACACCCTGTAAGGCTATCCTGAACTCTATGTTTCACTTTACAGGCTAGGACCGAAACCGTCCAGGCTGGTGCTGGTGTAGAGATGGGGGAGATAGGCCTCTGCCAGATTCAGAAGCCAAGATTTTGCTGGTGGTTTACCAGGTGAGTCCGTCTGCGCCGAAGCCTCCTCGGCAGTCAGAAGACAACTCTGCGGTAACCTTTTGAACACGTTCCTCCTGGTTCTGTTGCCCTTTAGAGAGAGCTGCTGTGTTCTGTACAACCTCAGGCCCAGAGAGGAGGAGCGATTGAGACTCTGATCCAAGGCCAATAGCTTATTTCGGTCCATGGTCGTGTGTCGGCTCGGGGCCGTCTGACTCGGCACCGAGCCACATCTACGGTCCAATCGGGGACTCAGGGACCTGAGGTACCACAGCCCTGGTGATGGAGGTGTGGATCGACCGGGGGGGGGGGGGGTACCTGAGACCCTTCGGTGGTCCGAGCTCTGGGAGGAGCCCTGAAGGTCTCCGTGGTCCATTAGCAGGGCTTGGGGAGGAACAGACGGAGCACTCACTACGTCACTTCCTGTCACTCGACACGAGAGCGGTTTCACGAGGCTTTTATTGATCTGTGAACGGCTTTCTAAGAACAGAGGATCGCGGTCCCGTCTGGTCCGAGGGGAGGTTACACAGATGACAGTAAAACACAAGGACAGGCTGTTTGCTCGGCTAAACAGCAGACCCACTCTCACCTAACGATCCGCTACAGATAGGCTTTATGACGCCTCCGCCTGGGAGTGGCAGGACATTGCCGTGTGTATCCCACGCGTGGTGTGTAGTGTGTTGTGTTCATGTTGTGTATCCCAGTGTACGGTGTGTTCGGTTTGTGTTGTGTATTCTAGTGTTCAGTGTGGTCTGTTTACGTCGTGTATTCCAGTGTGCTCTGTTTGTGTTGTGTATCCCAGTGTGCAGTGCACTACACATTGTACACTATAGTCTGCATATAGTAAGTCATATGTATCATGTGCTCTGTAGTCAGGTGTGTAAATGTAGGGCTGACTACTATATCCATTAAGAATATAAAAAAGTTAAACATTTATTGTACGCCACTGAATGTTCAATGTCACATTCAGACACTATATATTTATAACTCGACTTTGGTTGGTTCTAACAATGTGAACACATGTCACCTGGGCTGACCTCCTCAACCCTGCCTGGACACAAAGCTTCTCTCTACACACCCTTCGGTCACGCAGTAGGCAGCATATCGTTCCAATATGTTCAGTCAAGTTAGTCATTTATGCTGTTGTTTACATGTTAAACAGAAACGTCAAGAGGTCCATAAATACCTCTTAGTTTCTCTTTCTCCCCTCTCTCTCTCTATCTCTCTCTCTCTCTCTCTCTCTCTCTCTCTCTCTCCCCCCTCTTCTTCTTCTCTCTCTCTCTTCTCTCTCTCTCTCTCTCTCTCTCTCTCTCTCTCTCTCTCTCTCTCCTTCCTTCGTCCTTCCTCCCCCTATCCTCCCAGTGAAAGGAGACCTGGCTCTCTTCTGCTCTCGGCCAGTAAAGTGAACGCACGCGCCTGCACGTACACATGCACGGACGGACACGCGCGTGCACAAACACTCGCACACGCAAACACAATGCCATTATGTGCCTTTCAGACACACATCCGGAAAAAATCAATCTCGCCTCTCACTTACAGAAACACACACAGGAGAGAGAAAAGAGAGAATGAGAGAATGAGAGAGAGAGAGAGAGAGAGAGAGAGAGAGAGAGAGAGAGAGAGAGAGAGAGAGAGAGACTACAGTGGTAGGGCAAAGGGAGCGAGGTCCTCCTCTCTGCTGGTCCTCTAAGCTCGGAGCTCTCTCTCTCTGATGCCACTGACTGAACAGCAGCAGTTGAACGGCAACGCGTTTTAATTATTTTATAACTAAATTGCTCGAAAAAAAACAATATATATATTGGACCGTAAACATTGGACTTTATTTCTTTCTTCTCGACTTTCTCGGACGTCGGGAATCGTTATCAGTTGGAGTCCCAGCGGATAAACTTCAGTCCTTTTTATCTCGGAACTGCGGATAATGAATGATTAGTGAACTATTGCGTGAGTTAGTCCGCACATGTCGGTCCCTGAGCGCCTCATGGTGAGGTGTTCCTCGGTGTAGCGACCCGGTCTGCGGAGTCACATTAGCCAGGCTGGTCAGGGAGACCCGCTAACATCAACGCGTTCACAGGTTCTTTAGTGAGTGGGAACGCGACGTCCCTGGCGTCGCGTCTCAGTGTATGATCTCAAGAGGTTTGAAACTTCCATTTGACTGATCCTGGGCAACTTGGATGACAGGTGAGGACCTCCGCGCGGCGTCTCGTGGCCATGGTGTCCTGCACGCGCTCAGCAGCTAGAGCTGGGGTCCAAGCGCTCGAGCACGGGCCATGGATCAGACCGACCACCTGAAGACCCCATCACACTACTGAGGTAGGGGACCCCGACCCACAATGCTGAGCTAGGGTTTATGAAGACCACTACCCAGATAGGGTTTGAAGACCAACCCTCTACTGAGGTAGGGTTTATAAAGACCTCGACCAAATACTGAGGTAGGGTTTATGAAGACCAATCCGCTACCGAGGTAGGGTTTATGAAGACCAATCCACTACCGAGGTAGGGTTTATGAAGACCAATCCTCTACCGAGGTAGGGTTTATGAAGACCAATCCACTACCGAGGTAGGGTTTATGAAGACCAATCCACTACTGAGGTAGGGTTCATGAAGACCAACCCACTACTAAGGTAGGGTTTTTGAAGACCAACCCACTACTGAGGTAGGGTTTATGAAGACCAATCCACTACTGAGGTAGGGTTTATGAAGACCAATCCACTACTGAGGTAGGGTTTATGAAGATCAATCCACTACTGAGGTAGGGTGTATGGAGACCAACCCAATACTGAGGTAGGGTTTATGAAGACCAATCCACTACTGAGGTAGGGTTTATGAAGACCAATCCACTACTGAGGTAGGGTTTATGAAGACCAATCCACTACTGAGGTAGGACTTTGAAGACCTCAACTCACTGCGGAGGTCTTTATGTAGACAAACCCTCTACTGAGGTATGTCTTATGGAACCGAGACCCACTACCAAGGGCTTAGGAACCGGGGGGGACGGAGGGGACGTGTCCCCACCAATATTGGAGACAGGCGCATTTGTCCCACCTAAAAACTATACCAGGGGGAGAAAAATATTTTATCTTATTTTGAAAGCGCAACACAGCGTCTTGTCACCGCTTCTTATTCTAAAAAACTGGATGATTGAGCGTGCAATTAAAGAATTGATTTGATATTTATCATTTCATTACTGCCATTCAAAATGTGTTTTCCTTTACATTTACAAATGTATCTTTTTAGTAGAATAAAATATATTTGTGATTTTTTTTTAGTGTAGTTAATTTATGACATATTTCTGTATTTCAAACCATTAACGGATCTGTCAGGTTTCCGATATGTGTCCCCCCCAATGTTAAACTCATTCCTACGCCCCTGCGCACTACTGAGGTTGGGGATTAGATTCATAGGATGGACTCTCACTTGGCTTTGCTTTCATGAACCTCAAACTTTGCCTCAAACTAGTGTTTAAACCAGGGTTGAATGAATTACTTTGCGAGGGAATTATCCTTCATCTTCAGATGAAGGTATTGGAGGTAGTTTAGTATAAAGGTTCACGTTTAATATTCACAACTATCTTTTTCAGTGAAAAGATGCCACTGACATTATGATCAGCCCCATCTCACAATCACAACAGCAAACCACTACTCTTAAAGTGTGACATGTGTCCATCTTTACCCCGTCGTGTTCACCCACTAGCAGATGTTAAGAATAATACCCTTTGAATGACGAGCACACGTTTTCAAATGATATTCTGTAAAGCAACGTATCACAGAATACACTGAATTACAAGGCAGGGAACAACATTGATTCAATATGAGCTGCAGCAACACACACGGCACTATTGGGACGATAAAGACATTACCACGTAATAAAAACACTAACCCATAATAAAGACATTATATCGTGGTGTTCTGAGGAGACCATGTTTCCTGGTTGTGAGGGAGGGTTCTTCCCACGACCGCCATCACGCTCCAGTGCTGCTGAGCGCCTCTCGGTCCGATGTTGACAATATTGATGCAGTGAATTAGTCCATGACGAAGGAAAGCCTGTCTCTGTCTTCATGTGCGACGTCACATCAGCGGCCAGCAGCCAAACGTGTGACGCAGAAGGGGTTGGGGTGGAGGCCGTGCCACCATTTTAACGGGCCGTTCCTGTAGTGTGCGTACGTTTGTGTGCGTATCTTGGCGTGCTATGTTGACTTAAACCTCAGTGCCGTTTTCCTTGTGTCCATTGTGTGTGTGTGTGTGTGTGTGTGTGCGTCCGTGTGTGTGTGTCCACGTAAAGGCCGTACTCCTGTGAACCTCGGCGGACCTGTTGGACCTGCTCTGACGAACACTGCCCCATCGGACGTCCTGCCACGGCCTCATGCTGCTCTTGGCGACCTCCCTGCTCCTCCTGCTGCCGCCCCAGGGAGCCTGCGGCGGTGAGGCGCCCCGGCCGCTGCAGAACGTCACCCTGGCCATCATCCTGCCCGAGAGGAACACGGCCTACCCCTGGGCCTGGCCCCGCATCGGCCCCGCCGTGGACCGTGCCGTGCGCACGGTCAACGCCGACCCCTCTCTGCTGCCGCACCACCGCCTGCAGTACATCTTCAAGAACAGCGAGAACAGCGACGGCGTCTGCTCCGAGTCCGTGGCGCCGCTCATGGCCGTGGACCTCAAGCTGATTCACAACCCCTGGGCCTTCATCGGGCCGGGCTGTTCCTACACCGCCTCCCCCGTGGGCCTGTTCACCGCCCACTGGGATGTCCCCATGGTGACGGCCGGCGCGCCCGCCGTCAGCTTCAACAAGAGCATCTACCACTCGGTCACCAACACGGGCCCCACGCACAAGAAGCTGGGCCGCTTCGCGCTGCGCGTCTGCGAGCGCTTCAGGTGGCAGGAGCAGGTGCTGCTGATGTTCCACGACCAGAAGGTGGACGACAGGCCCTGCTACTTCGCCATGGAGGGGATCTTCGAGGAGCTGGGCAAGGTCAACATCACCAGGGTGGACCGCGTGTTCAACGAGAAGATGCTGCCCGTCAACTACTCGGACATCATCCCGGACATCCAGCAGACCGGGAGGGGTGAGTCTGTCTGTACCCCCCTCTGGGCGCCCTCTTCGGCGCCCTCTCTTTGTTTCCCCCTCGTCTCAGGATGTGAGGGGTGGGTGGCAGAAGCCAAAGAGGTGGGGGAGGTAGTCGAGGAAATCCAAGGGGCTGCTGGTTAGAAGCCCCTCCTCTTGGCTACCAGGGTGTTGAGGTTCCCCCTGAGCAAGGCACCCGTCTCTGTTGGCTCCCAGCAATCAGGATGACGATGATGTTGTTGCCGCCGGTGATTCTAAACGCCAAATACTACATTCACACTCCAACCGCGGTTGGAGTGTGAATGTAGTATTTGGCGTTTAGAATCACCGAAGGCGACATCACCATCTGCCTTGATTGCTCGATGTAATCGCAGTGCGTGCAAGCAGCGGACAGGCTTAGTGTATCTCCTGCAGGCTGGCTGAGTGCGACCAACCAGAGGCGGTTTGTGATTGAACATGTGTGATTCTGATCTGGCCCCTCTCGCTGGAGGAAACGTCAGCGTTTCCTGGACTCTGTGTGCTGCTGTGTGCTGGGAGATAATAATGGTGTTCATCTCCATTTCATCTCCCCCCCATGACACAGTATTCTAACACAACTGTCATCTGTTTCCAATGTGTTGTTGCTTTGTGTAATACTCTCAATCCCTCCTCACCATGTACAGAGAGTACAGAACATAGTTCATGTATGAGGTAACCTGTTCCCAAATGGCGGCTGGCAAAATACTGCTGTTATTTCTTCGTACATTTTGAGCTTTACTTTGACATTTTTCCCACATGAAATCAGCATAAATCTGACATCTCTTGGGCAACAACTCAATGTATTCCTGGACGTCGTTTGGGAGTTTGCGAAGGTTTCTACACATGCATTTGCGTGTTGTTTGTGTGCGTGCATTCTGTGAGTGTGTGTGTGTCAAGTTTGTGTTGTTTGTATGGGTTATAGTTTGTATGTATCATAGTTACTTTGTATGTATCGAGGCACGTTTGTTGACTTGTGTGTGATTGTGTGTAGATGTGTTTGTGTGTATCTTTGCACTTTGTGTGTGTGTGTGTGTGTTTGTGTTTTTTTTGTCTGCATATGTGCAAATGTGCCTGTGTGTGTTCAAGCGTGTTTCTGTGTGTAGTTGTACATAAATAGTAATACCCACATTATTGTGTGTGCATGTGTACTGTAGGCCTGTGTGTGTGTATGTGTGCGTACTGTAGGCCTTATGTGTGTGCGTGTGTGTGTGTTCGTGTGTCTATGTGTGCCTGACTGTGTGCATGATTACAACCCTAATTAGTTAGTTTAGTTAAACGTGCAGAATCTCTTTCCCATAAATGTGTGCTTTTCCCGTTCCTCCTACTGACCAGTGAACACAAACTATACTTCATATCTCCTTTTGCTTTCAGCCAGTTCATCAATCATAACTTTATGCACTTCCCTTTAATTCCCCATCGTTCTTCGTGGGAATGCAACACAGTCGTGTTTGTGTGCTTAGGTCCTGGACAGAAACGCATCCCACCTTTACATACCTTCCAATGCTCACTCCCTGTAGCTTCGTTCCTCTCCATTGATTGGTTGATTAATTTATTATTGTATAGATTTACTGACTAGGGTTGAAACAGGCAATAAACGGAGAGCTGTTAACTGCTTCAGAAATCAGACGTCTAGTTCTGTGGGATCAATATTCACCATCTGCTGATTATCAGCATCCCAGCTGGACCTCGGCTGAGAGAAAACAGGAGAAACATCAGCGATTTAGCGAGTTATTGATTGATCAACATCATACGTAGAGATTGGGCTCCTGGGTTTACCAGGGATTAAAATAGCTTGTCACTTAAAACGATCGATAGGCAGAAACCTGAGTCTAAATTCCAGAGAGCAGGAAGTACTACTGTATATCGTGGCTTTCACTTTTCATGAGCAACACAGAAAAAGATCGTAAAAATAACCTGATCTGGCCTTAAAGGTAGAGTGTGTACATTTTACATTGAATTAGCGGAGACCCGGGAGAAATTGAAGATAATATTCCTAAGCATGTTTTAATTAGTGTATAATCCCATGAGAATATGAATCCCTGTGTGTGCGTTACCTTAGTTTGAGCCCTTTGAATCGACACAGGGAGAGGGTACTCTTCCACCGAGGCGTCCATTTTGAAACGGCATGCTTGTTGCAGTAGCCCATCTTTAAAAAATAGGTTGTTAAAGCGAGTTGTATGAGTGTCCCAGAAGCTTAACCCTCTCTTGGACAAGCTCTATTGAGCCAATGAAGACAAGCTTATGCTCTGTCCATTCCCCTACATATCCTATGTATTGAGAGGATTCAATTATGATCGATTTTCACTTTTAAATCCAGGTGAAAAATAGTGCAGGGAATGGCAGTTTGCAGTTTGGAGGAAGACATGGATGACTTCTTTAATCCATCCATGTTTTGGAGACGTATGTTTTTGAGGTTGTTTGTTTCCCTGTATGATAAACTTGTATAACTAGAAGTAGGGTATTCAATTAATTTTTAATTCAATTAAATTCTATTTTATTTGTATAGCCCTTAATCACGGGTACAGTCTCAAAGGATTCTCAAGATTATCCCTCTTTCTGAGAAAGGCGGGATCCAAGACAAAACCGTTGCGCTACAGCTGTGCTGCCTGTATTCGCAGCGTCCCACAGGGGCAGGTAAACATCGGCTCGTAGCGCTGGCTGCTATTGAGATAAATTGTCCACATAGTGATAATAGGTAAGATAGCGATAATTACAGGTCAGTGAATGTAGTTCACCGATATGAGTGCATAGTGGTGAACTATGGAAGAACTATGGAAGGGTGGGAGGGGAGAGGAGAGAGAGAGAGAGAGAGAGAGAGAGAGAGAGAGAGAGAGAGGAGAGAGAGAGAGAGAGAGAGAGAGAGAGAGAGAGGGGGGGGGGGGGGTGCACAGGACTGTGTCTGAGAAACATAATAGGCCGTTACCTCCGCCCTGCCCTCCAACAGAGGCAGAGATCATGGCGACTCTGACAAACATACCCCACAGTAATTGGCAAGGGAGAAATGAACTGTATGCTTAAAGGAAACATAATTATTATATACTATACATATACAGAAGGTATGATCACAATCTTGCCTATATTCCACATGAATGAGAATTCATGTAG
>NC_136934.1:50958607-50978607 GCF_949987615.1 Pollachius pollachius | reverse complement strand
GACGCCTCAGAGCCCACACAGCCACTTCCTGTTAGCGCTGTGTGCTAGGAACTGAGCTAGCAGACGCCTCAGAGCCCACACAGCCACTTCCTGTTAGCGCTGTGTGCTAGGCTCTGAGCTAGCAGACCTCTCGGATGGGAAACCCTCTCAGGATCAGCTGTCTTCCTGTGCCGGGTTAATGGATTGGGCGCCTCTTAGATCCTGTCCTTTTGAACGTGTGGCGGCAGCTTTCTGTTTCTCTCTCCTAATTCAATCGACTGCAATCGCCGATAAAAACAACAATGCTGCTCTTTAGCAGGCGAGAGTAACTCAGACTCAAAGATAGCGGTGGTCAGCTCGAAATAGACAGCCTGAGAGCCATCGCAGAATCACACACAAAAAATACACCAGCGATGAAGGCAGAAATATAAAAAAGGCAGAAGGAGAGATTTGCTTTGTACTAGGGGCAACCAACCCCTCCCCCCCCACCCAAACTCAACCTCACTATTTTCCAAACCCTGGCTGTGGCCCTGCCTGTGAAGGAGTGGACTCTGCCAGACTTCAATATGAAAACACACCATGCATCCCATAGATAAGTTAAGAAGGCGCAATAGTGTGTCGCTCAACTTCCGCACTAAGCTCTCTGACCCTCCTCTCCGTTACCATAACGACCCCTCGGACCCTCCTCCCCGTTACCATAGCGACCCGTCGCTCCACGGGGAAGAGGTCCACGTCGAGCCGCTCAGGAACCAGACAAACACCGAGCGCTGCGCTCCCGGCCCCGGCTGAGGGCCCCGGAGCGCGGCGCGGAGGACCGCGAGAGACGGGAGGCCAATTAAAGACCCTTCTGTTTTGGGGTCCTCCGGGGGCCCCCGTTAATCCTCCACTCTGCACCGGGGCCCCCGGTCGGCCCCGTTGACACGGCCCTCGTTAACGGGAGCCTGCTGCTGAAGTCACGGCCGACAGCTGATAATGGAGTGGAGCTGATGAGCAAGGACACAGCGGAGCTGAGGTGGGCTGAGGTTAAAGCTGGAGGGGCTTCGTTCTAGAGGGGCTTCGCTCTATGGAGCGAAGCCCCTCTAGAACGGTCCTCTGGGCTGTCTGGGACGGCTCAGCTGAGCGGGTTGACTTATAGCCGTAAGGTTGCTAGTTTGATCCCCGGCTCGTCCTAGCTGATTGCCGCGGTGTCCCTGAGCGAGACGCTTCCCCCTGACTGCCCCTGAGGAGCTGGCGGTCGCCCTGCGTGGTTGACACCGCCGTCGGTGTGTGAATGTGTGTGTGGGAACCGTTGGAAGTCGCTTTGGATAAAAGCATCGGCTAAAAGTAAATAAAGTTCAATCTCTTACCGACTAATAATCACTATGAGCTCAGGCAGTAGAAGTAGAACTTACAGAATTCAGGGAAGATCTGCTGTTTGTAACTGAGGTAGAAGTATTATCAGTAAGTAATATGATTTATTAATCCCAAATTGCAAATTCAGGAATCACTATTCCTCAAATTAAAATAGCATGACTTACAAACCTAACGACAGTAATTCCAACTATCTGTTGGATAATTTCAGGTCCAAATCTGAAGTGACAAACCTAAACTAAAACCTTGAATAATTGCAATGAACTGTAGTGTATAAGCTCAGGGAGAATCACTATAACTACAAACCTCAGATAAATACTGCGATACTTCTAGCTAACTCGGTCGACCTGGTACTAACTTAGTACCATTCAATCCATCGCCTCATTAGGACATACAGAGACGAACTCCCACCTCCTTGATCCAAAAGTCATTATCATATTCACCATATAACCCTAACGGCCACATGGTGCTCACCCAGGAGCGACCCAAAACAAACAACGGCTAAAGTCAGAGTCACAGTAGGGCGACGTTGATGATGCATCCTCCGTGATGAACTCCCAGATGGACCTCCCACCCCCCTGCACTGGGGCTTTTTGATGATGTCACCAAGCCTTCTTCCTGTCACCCCCCCCATACAAACACACACACACACTCCTACGCACTCACACTTTCTCTCTCTCTCTCTCTCTCTCTCTCTCTCTCTCTCTCTCTCTCTCTCTCTCTCTCTCTCTCTTTCTCTCTTTCTCACACACACACACACACACACACACACACACACACACACAAACACACTCACACCCTCACACCCTTACTCTCTCTCTCTCTCTCTCTCCCACCCTCTCTCACACACACACACACACACACACACACACACACACACAAACACACACACACACACACAAACACACTCACACCCTCACACCCTCTCTCTCTCTCTCTCTCCCACCCTCTCTCACACACACACACACACACACACACACACACACACACACACACACACACACACACACACACACACACACCTCCTCCTGAAACAACAGATCTGATGAAACAAAACGCCTGGCAGCATATCCAATTTCATCCGCTGTCCAGTTTCCCTCGGCCTCAGCGAAACAAACAAACCCATCCATCACAGGGTCGGACCCCCATCCTTAACACCTCCCCCCCCACCCACCAGCACCACCACCACCACCAGCACCACCTCCACCATCACCACCACCACCTCCACCCACGGCCCAGCCTCCAATACAGATCCATTAAACAGATTAATTTAACCCCGCACATTTCCCGACAAGGCTCCTGTGAAAGCCAAGGTTGAGGGTTTATGAGCTGATGAGACTCCGCCTCCTCACTCTGCTACCTTCAGAGGAGGAGGAGGAGGAGGAGGAGGAGGAGGAGGGGGAGGAGGAGGGGGAGGGGGAGGAGGGAGAGGAGGAGGAGGAGGAGGAGGAGGAGGAGGGGGAAGGAGGAGGGGGAGGAGGAGGAGGAGGAGGAGGAGGAGGAGGAGGGGGAAGGAGGAGGAGGAGGAGGAGGGGGAGGAGGAGGGGAAGGAGGAGGAGGGTGAGGAGGAGGAGGAGGAGGAGGAGGGTGAGGAGGAGGAGAGGGAGGGGGAGGAGGAGGAGGAGGATGAGGAGGGGGGGAGGAGGAGGAGAAGGAGGAGGAGGAGGGGAGGAGGAGGAGGAGGAGGGGGAGGAGGAGGGGGAGGAGGAGGAGGGGAGGAGGAGGATGAGGAGGAGGAGGAGGAGGAGGGGGAGGAGGAGGAGGAGGAGGATGAGGAGGAGGAGGAGGGGGAGGGGAGGAGGAGGAGGAGGAGGAGGAAGAGGGGGGAGGAGGAGGGGAGGGGAGGAGGAGGAAGAGGAGGGGGAGGAGGAGGAGGAGGAGGAGGAGGGGGGAGTTTGAGGACAGGGATATTGATCTGCTCTCTCTGATCGTCTGATTGATTCCCTCGCTCCTCCCTCCTCTCATGAACTCTCCCTGCTGGGAGGGGGGGGGGGGGGTGGATCTATGACAGACAGACAGACAGACAGACAGACAGACAGACAGACACATGGAAACAGAGCGATAGAGCGAGAGATGCTATGACCCCCAGTAGGAAGGTGTTTGATCAGCTGCTACGAGGTTAGGCGGTGTCGCTGGGACTATATATAGGGAGGGGGGGGTGAGAGGGTCTGTCACATTCAGCCAATCCACGCTGAGCGATCCTTCAGCCGGGGGAGATTCAGTTACCCTCCCGCCGCCCTGTGTCCGTGACTCCCACATCACGGGTGAGGACGGGTGAGGACGGGTGAGGCACTCGCTCTGTCAGAGAGGGGGAGGAGGGGAGACAGAGAGAGGGACAGGAGACCTGTGGTTCACATCCACTGAGGACCGAGGCATTGGCGTTCATAGGCGGCTTTCTGGGTGAATCCTCATTCATTTACAATAGGAGCTCTGCCTTACTGTCATCGCCTGTGTGTGTGTGTGTGTGTGTGTGTGAGTGTATTGACAACAGATCAGCCAATAAGCTTGAAGTGTAACAAGGTGTCTTCAATTACCCCCCCCCCCCAGACCCACCAGAGATATGGCCCAGTAAGGGGCAAGCGAGGGCAGGTCCTGGGGGAGGAGGGATGTGATGTGAACCCCCAGCTGTTCTAAGTTATGGATGCTATCTGTAGAGGGCGGGGATGTTCGACCATAATGCGGTTTGCATTCGTGTCGTAAATGATTTAGCGTATTCGCGTGTTTTATGCTTGTTGTTTGATGTTCTGTGCTGTTGTTGTCACCAGACGAGATTTAATGAGGCTCCGCAATGAAAACCTAAAATCGATGGTGCTGGTTAGAAGATAAAGCCTGTTAGAACATTGAGCTGGTGAGAACACTCCTCAAGGACCTCAAGGAGGGATCCTGTTGTCAGAACACTTCTGTTCTCAGAACACTTCTGTTGTTAGAACACTGCTGTTGTGAGAACCCTCGGTTCATAAGAACACTCCGGTTGTTAGAACAATCTGTTCGTTAGAACACTCGGCTCATGAGAACACTCCTGTTGTGTGAACACTTGGTTCATAAGAGCACTGCTCGTTAGAACACTGTGCTCGCTAGAGCACTCGGCTCGTTAGAGCACTCGGCTCGCTAGAGCACTCGGCTCGCTAGAGCACTCGGCTCGTTAGAGCACTCGGCTCGTTAGAGCACTCGGCTCGTTAGAGCACTCGGCTCGTTAGAGCACTCGGCTCGCTAGAGCACTCGGCTCGTTAGAGCACTCGGCTCGTTAGAACACTACGGACGTGGAACCCGCTGGAACGTTAGAACGCTCTCTTGAACATTGAGCTTGTTAGAGAACTTTAACCCCTCCCTGTTCCCTGGCCGCCCCTCCCGTCACCGCCGTGATGTCACGTCCCGGCGGGCGCCGCTCCGTTACCCGCCGCCGCTGCTGTCGCCATGGCGGCCGGCCCCACGGCCAACCATGCTGAACAAATCTTCCCACAAGGCCGTGCTGTAAGCCCCTTTCCCTCTTCCTGCCCGACCATCCATCTGGGCCTGGTTAAAGATTAATACCCTCCGAAGGGCCGAGGCCCTGAGCAGCGGAGATAGGGGGCCCCGGGGGGCCGGGGATGGAGCTGTCCCTGCTGTTGTTTAGTGCCCCCGCTACGCCCTCAGGCCTGACGGAGGGCCGGTGGTGGAGGAGGACACCCAGGACCTCAGACACAGCCGGGGGGGGGGGCATTAAGCAGCTCTTGAGAAGTTCCGATTTACATTTACATTTAGGGCATTTAGCAGATGCTTTTATCGACTAATAATGAGTTACAATGAACTGGTTGATTCTGGAAAGTTGCGGGTGCAATACCTCTGTGCCTGTGTTGACCAGTGTTGAGGTTCCCTTGAGCAAACGGACCCAGCTCCTGGTGGTTGTGGCGTCGGGGGTGGTCGATGTCGCTGTGGGGCGTCTGAATGTGTGTGTTCACACGACAACCAAAAGTCCTCCACTGCGAGACCACTGAGGGGTCCTGGTCCGGAGGGGGTGCGGTGGGTAAGGAAATGAACGGCGCCCCCGATTCATTTAGGTGAAGGTGGCATTCGGCTCAGGAGGTAGAGCGGGGTGGCTGGTGACGGAGGTTGCTAGTTCGACCCCAGCTGCCCAGAGGGTCGAGGTGTCCCTGAGCAAGACATCTCACCCTGACTGCTCCCGACGAGCTGGCTGTCGCCCTGCGTGGCTGACTCCGCCGTCGGTGTGTGAATGTGTGCATGAATGGGTGAATGTGAGGCAGTAATATAAAGCGCTCTGAGTGGCCACTGGTTAGCAAAGGGCTGTATAAATGCACTCCGTTTAACATTTACGTGCACAAGCCTCATGGCAGGGCATCTGAGGCAGAGAGGCGACCCGATTGGTTCGGGGGGTTTACTCCACACGCCTCCATCTGATCCGAACTGCTTCAGCAGGCGTTTGTCCTCCTTCAACCAGAGGCCCTGAGGTTGAGGACTGAAGTCTCTCCTGAAGGACCAAAATCATAAAATAGCAATCGTCACATTCAAGGGAAATTGCCTTCATAAATAAAACAAACACGTGGATGTCGTTTAAATCCCGATCTGCATAAATGAAGTTAAACGCTCCAGTTGGTTCCATTACAAAGAAACACTCATCAGGTTTGCCCGTGCACGTTGACCGCAATATGCGCCGCAGCAAATGGCCCCTGTCCGGCCCCCTGATTTACGCCCGCCATAAAACCACGCGCAGCTTCGTCTCTCTCCTCGCTAATGCTCTTACGGATGCGCGACCTTTGGGTCACATCCCACGCTGGTAATTATGACACAATAAACGGGGGCTGACCTGACAGCAGAGATGTATGCGGCAGGTTGTGTTTGTTCAATAAGCACAGCTGTGTTCAGATGAGGGACTCCTGGTAGGTCTTCTGGCAGGTGGGGGCTGGATCTGCAGAGGCCGGGAGGGAAGGTGCCGCTGGTGACCGCCAGCAGGGATGGCTTTACCTTCTTCTGTGTTCCACAGTAAAGTAAAAGTACAGAGATTCAGCATGAATTCAGTCGTTCAGACACGTGAGTCTGAAAAGATGTTCCAGTGGAAGACATTACGTTTGAGTGGTTTGTGTTTCCGGTTGAGTCGGTTTTGGTTTGTGTTTTACGTTTGAGACTGTTTGGTTTGTGTTTTACGTTTGAGACTGTTTGGTTTGTGTTTTACGTTTGAGACTGTTTGGTTTGTGTTTCACGTTTGAGTCGGTTTTGGTTTGTGTTTTACGTTTGAGACTGTTTGGTTTGTGTTTTACGTTTGAGACTGTTTGGTTTGTGTTTTACGTTTGAGGCGGTTTGCTCAGTGTTTTACGTTTGAGTCGGATTTGGTTTGTTGTTTTCCCGTTGGTCTGTTTTGTTTGTGTTTAGTGTCGATGGAGCAGTTATTGGCTTGGTTATTGCTTCCTTTCATTGTGAACTTTCCACTTTGTTTTTCTGCTGACTACATCTTTAGTTAAAATGGCTAAGCTGTTAAGAGGTATGGCTCGCCTCTTACACACACAGAGGAAGAATGTGTAAACAATTACACAACAATCACAACACGCAATAAATACACGCTGATAAAACACATGGACTTGGCTTTGCGGTTCCACATCTTTCCTCTCAGAACAGCGACCTGATAACATCGGAGACGTCGTCAATGGGATGTAACGAGAGCGCACGGTGTCCCTGCTACCCATGTAAACAGCGCGGTGAACTGAGTGGTGCTGGTGTTTGGCTGGCAGGAAGCGCTGAGCGACCCTGCACACGCAGGGCTCTGGAACCCTGCCTCGGGAGTCATTGTGTTCCTCTGACCTCTGAAGGGACGGACGACCTCGATAATGAGCTGTTTACAAACCAGGAAGTGAATAGGAAGACAGTGTTGCCAACACTGTGGTGCGCCGCCGTTAGCTGTTAGCCGTTAGCGGTGTGTTTTCTGCACACAGAGAGGGACACAGTCCATGCAGTTAGTTCCTATTCCGGTCAATGTCATTCCGTGCAAATCATTTCCATCGGCTTGGTAAACCTGCCTTTATATTGCCAAGGCATGCTGAAAGAAAATGAATAATACATTTACATTTTACATTTACATTTATATTGCCAAGGCATGCCGAAAGAAAATAAGCTTTTATCCAACTTACAATAAGTCCATCTGTCAGAAAGAGAAACATCAATATATCTGTTGGTACAGTGAGGATGTTCATAGAACCAAGTGCCAAGCACTAACCGTAGACAACAAAGATAGCTAGGATAAGACGCTGCAAAATGCTAATTACAATGCTAAGTACAATCCAATAATAACCCTCTACATATGTTTAAACAGTGAGTACCTATGCCCTGTATACAACTGCAGTACAGACTGTAAGGGTCAATATTTCACGTATGGTTGTCGATTTAAAAGAGATGCACACATGGTTGCCCTCAGTCCACTCCGAAGCCCCTCTGCCCTGGGGTGTGAGCCAGGAACCGGGCCCCGATGCCGCCAGCCTGCTCAACACAGGGCTGTTTCATCAGGCTCCCCCAACTCTTCCTGCCCCCACAGCTGTAGCCTGGCTATTGCCAGACCCAGCTCAATCTACGATTGAGCTGGGTCTGGGGAGGCTGCTGTCATTTTCTTCAGCACAAGAGGCGTGATCAACGGGCCTAGTTCAACTGACTCTGCACGCAATTGGCTGCTTTCCGTCGCTTCTCTGTCGTCATTGTGTTAAACCAGCCAATAGCGCGCCAGGGGGGAAAGCCAGCTTGGTGATTGGCTCCCGCAAAAACGTATCGGAAGCAGAAAGAAATGTATTGCTCTTCTCAAGACCCTTCTGCAGCCGGGCGAATTCAAATCGCCGGCAGAACGGGCGGGGGGCACCCAGTCTACCTCAGCTGAGGAGCTGCAGGGGAACCAGTGAGACAGAGGGACTCACAGGCCACTCTCAGCTGTCCTGTGGTCCTTTGTGAAGTGAGACAGAGGGACTCACAGGCCACTCTGAGCCGTCCTGTGGTCCTTTGTGACGTCTGTCCACTTTCAGGAGATGGGGGAACACTCAGAACAACAGGCTCAGAGGTCCGCCCGCACCTCCACCAATCAGGAGGTGGGTATCAGGCTCAGATCATCGCCACTTTGACCAATCACAATGAAGGAACCGACATGGAAATGGATGTTCTCACCCACATGGAATCGTTCATCAATCATTCAGGAGTTGCGCAATGATTGCAAAAAGGGAGAAATGTTTTGTTTTTGATTTCAAAGTCTGCACGTGGTTTAAAGGAAGTGGAAGAAGAGATAAACAACACTGCTAGCTCAACCTGCGTGTGTCACCGACACCACAGCATTCACTCTGTTCACACTCTTTAATGAGATGGGGTGTTAGGGAGAGAGGAGAGAGGGGGGAGAGAGGAGAGATCAGAGAAGAGAGGGAGGAGAGAGGAGAGAGGAGAGATCAGAGAAGAGAGGGAGGAGAGAGGGAGGAGAGAGGGAGGAGAGAGGAGAGATCAGAGAAGAGAGGGAGGAGAGAGGGAGGAGAGATAGGGGAGAGAGGAAGTAGAGTTCAGAGAGGGGAGAGAGGAGAGATAGGGAAGAGAGCAGAGATAGGGGATAGAGGAGAGATAGGGGAGAGGGGAGAGAGGGAGGAGAGATCAGAGAGGGGAGACAGGAGAGAAAGGGGAGAAAGGAAAGAGGGAGGGGAGATCAGAGAGAGGAGAGAGAGGAGAGCTAGGGGAGAGGAGAGAGGGAGGGGAGATCAGAGAGAGTAGAGATAGGGGAGAGAGGAGAGAGGAGAGATAGGGGAGAGAGGAGAGATAGGGGAGAGAGGAGAGAGAGAGGGGAGATCAGAGAGAGTAGAGATAGGGGAGAGAGGAGAAATAGGTGGAGAGAGAAGAGATCAGAGAGGGGAGAGGGAAAGGGAGGGAGAGAGGGATGAGGGAGAGAAGGGAGGGAGGGGAGATAGGGAGGGGAGATGAAAGAGTGTTGGCTGGCCGCTCGCTCCTTCCAGCTCTAACGTTTCAATCCGAGGTCAGACGGCCTGCAGCAGGCGGCGTTCAGTCTGCTGCAGAGTCACACCTTGGGGCTCCATCGATCCCTCCTGAACCAAAGCCCCCCACTGCAATCCCTCCTGGAGGGTTTTATGGTGAGAGTCAGAATTTCCCCCATTTAAGAACTTTATGGATTTTTGTCAAAGATAACACAGAAATGATCACTGACTCTTTGTGAGACAAACATAATAACTTTAACGTCGACTAACTTACCCTTTAATCACTTGTGTCTGAAGTCGCTTTGGATACTAAAGTGTTCACCAAATGACAATATTAATAATAGTTCAAAACAGTTGTAGACAAACATCTCAACCCAACCCAACGTCATGTCTTTATGTGATGTTGTTGACGTTAACTTTGAAGGTGACATATCATGCCACCAGGTGTGAGTGTGATTAGCCTTACAAGCCGTTTCGAAAATCTGCCCCATATGACATCACTAGTGGGCGTGTCCACCTAGATCTGTGCTGGATAGATCAGTCTACCAGCCTACCTACATCTATCCAGCACAGATCTAGGTCGACACGCCCACTAGTGATGTCATATGGGGCAGATTTTCGAAACGGCTCGTAATGCTAATCACACTCACACCTGGTGGCATAATATGTCCCCTTTAACGATTCCTGCGAAGCTAGTATCGTTGTTGCTGTTACTGTTGCCCTCAATACATTCACCTCAAATCGATCGCTCTGTATCTCCAGACGTCGTGGTTGAAGGCACGATGATAACAGAGACAATATCGGAAGGACAGCTCCAGTCCAGCACTGTATTGATGAGGACCAGACATACAATGTATTCATCTGTGTGTTCACCGCACCACACCTTTGTAAACTGGAGCTTCTAAAAGGAACACTGCCATTAGCAGAGCAGGAAGAGACTGCACCCACCCCCACAGAATCACTAATTAGTCACCCAGGACTAGTGTGAAAGGACCCCCTGCTAGACTTCATAGACGCCCCACGCAGCCTGACACTGTCATTAAAATGGAGGACACTACATTATGCACATGATGTATAATGATATGAAGGCCTCACGACTGCTGCTGGGGTTTGGTGATTGGATTTAGTCCCAGGGTTTCATTTGGTGTACTCGATGGACTGGATACTTTACACTAACAAGCTACACGACAGGAAATATTGTTAAATGTAATTAAATGGCATCGAAATGATCACCAGCAAATTATTTATTTTCAGCTACTCTTAGCTACTTAGGTTTATGTTGACCCCAAGGAAGGCAGAGAACAAAAAGGCATAAATGTTTGTGTATTGTAATATCCCAAAGTATTATTCCATCACTGTTTCAGAATACACTGTAGTGTTGAACTTTTAACCGCTATAGAGAACATACCGCGACTGCCACTTTGAAATCCACATCGAACTATTGTTATGGTTTAATAAGATTTATAGACGATCTGGCAAAGAGACCTGCTTAGTCATATGCATGTTGATACAATGGGGTTAGATGGAATGCCCCTCTACACAAACACCTGTGGAGAGCAACAGGAGCAACATTATGAAGGCACAGAGTCAGACCGAGCTGGGTCTGCGGTGGAAGCAGGGAAGTGGGTCGGAGAACCAGCCGTTATACGATAACACACCGGCCAAGAATTTAGATTAACCAAAACAAGGCAGAAATGAAGAGCAATCCAAGTCATTAAGTCCAGAGACGGCGGTTGTAGGTTACGGACCCAAGGCCAGGGGCCGTGTGAAGGGGCCAACGTGGGCCAGCACAGGACTAGCTCCATCGCTAATCATTAGCTAGTTATGGTAGCACATAGCTAACTGGAGGCACAGGGTAAATGGGCTACACATGAGTTCAGATGAGTAGCAGTAGGAGTCACCAGCTTCCCTCCCATCGTCCACCAGGATGATATTATGCTTGTACTGGGCAGATCCCACGTCCATTGGCAGAAGACTGTGGTTGTACTGGGAAGCTCTCAGTGTCCACCAGTAGAAGGTTGTTGTTGTACTGGGAAGCTCCCAGTGTCTACCAGTAGAAGGTTGTTGTTGTACTGGGAAGCTCCCAGTGTTGACCAGTAGAAGACTGTTGTTGTACTGGCAGCTCCCAGTAGAACCAGTAGAAGACTGTACTGGGCAGCTAACAGTGGTTGTACTGGTTAATTTTATATGAATCAGTGCTTCTAGGTCAAAGCGTTGGTGCGCATTGCAGTGGCGTCCATTTGCCAACCATAATATCAAACCAATATCAATCCAAAAGACCTCAGGTATAGTCGATATGTTCAGGGCTGGCTGCAGGTACACCGCTGGAAGCAGAGGGGAGAACCACGTGAACAGAAGACATTCAAACACGGCACACTCGGTCAAAATTAACATCTGACGTGAACATCAGCAGTGAGATGAAAGAAAGATGATAAACTGGAGAGGAAGGATTATCCCAGGAGATAATTAACCTTTCCTTTCCTCTCTGACCTTTTTCTTTCGGTAGCGTCAGCGCGTCGGGTTCTGCGCGGTGGGTCTTTCACCGCGGCTATAAGGAGAGGCTTTGAAGATAAGCGCTGTGTTCAGGGCACAGGAAGTCATCATTGCTCTGTTTCCTGTGAGCTGTTTTAAAGCGGTCCTTTGAGAGGGGCTGGTGGTTAGGGGGGGACTCCATTAGTGGGGGGATTTAGTACCCATTCTCACGAGAAACTTTCACGAGACATTTATAGACGTTTCAACGGGTGGTATGGATGCGTTTGTGGGTTGCAGCCACGTGGGGATCGTTTTTTTTAAACTTTTCCGTCGTGAGAAAGACCAAATCCATTTGTCACAACAGTTGCTGCTCTGTTTCTGAATTCTATCCGTAGATAAGATGGATTCATTAGATAATAGCGGCATCGTGTCACCATAGTTTTGACCACTAATATATATGATATATATGATGTATACGATCACCATTAAGGCGTTCTATTATTCCTGTGTGTGAATAACATGAGCGTTTCTGGCGTAAAAGCACACAAGCCCAACCAGCGTTCAAAATGAGACAGTATACAGAGAGCATGTAGAGTCACATGCTACCGCGGAGGACAAACATGTGACCATCCCGACCCAGGAGGGCGGGGCCGCGGCGAAGAGGAAACAGATCGGAATCTTCCATCGGTAAATCTGTCCTCGGCTCTCCAGGGCCTCCTCAACCAATCAGGGCCCGCTCTGGACAGGAAGTGTGCAGCGGTCAGGTGGTCTGCCCTGGACCCCCGCTCATCCTGTTTCCTGAGGTCTGCGCCCTGGCTCCCTCACGCCTCACCGCCTGACGCTAAGGGACCTGAACGGACCTAAAGGGGTCGGTGCGTCCCTTAAATAGAGGCCGGGAGTCGGCGGAGCACCGGGATCTGTTGACCAGTAGCCCCCCGCGGTCACACTGGGAAGCTCCCACTGTCCAACCACAGCAGAGAGAGCACGTACGTATGGTGGAAGTGTTTTCTAGAGGTCGTGTTTGAGAGCAGCTTGTTAGGGAAGGCCCAAACCCCACGATGGGAAAGAAGCGATGGAAAACCAACCACCCCTCAGCGGACCGAACCAGACACATGTTCCAGATCAGTCCAAACTACGCACTTCCCTTCAGAAGGCGCCCCTGGTAAAATGCCCGTTTGAAAAAAACAGCAAACATGTAATAATCATTTTGAACGGCATTCAGGGTTGGCACTTTGCACGAGAGCAGCGCACGGAATGACAGTAGTTCCTCGTTCTGGGGCTTAATTTCCCCTGAGAGCCGATTCACCGTCCTTTCATCTCTGCTGGTCCTTGAATACCTGGAGTGGACCCCCACATGGGCGGGGGGTAGACGGTGAGCAGATGGATACTGGCCTCATGGGGTTATGTCACAGAAGTCAAACGTAGCGCTGTGGCTGAATGGCTGAGGAGGTTTGCCCTGCCCTGGTGGTGTCTCAGAGAGCTGGAGGGCCAATCTCCATCACAGCCTTTATCTCTGGAGCAAGTCACTCACTGTCACTCTCTCTACTCCTCTCTCCTCATCTGCTCCTTCCTCCTCTCCTCCTCTCTGCTTTCCTCCTTCCTCCTCGCCTCCCTCTGCTGTCCTCCCCTCTCCTCTCCTCCCTCCTCCTCTCCTCCCTCTCCTCCCCCCTCTCTACCCTCCTCCCCTCTGCTTTCCTCCATCCTCCTTTCCTGCCTTTCCTCTACTCCTCTTGACCTCTCATCTCCCTTTCTCCTCTCTCCCCCTCTCTCCTCCTCTCTTCTCCTCCTCCCTTCCCTCTCCCTTCCCTCTCCCCCTCCCTTCCCTCTCCCCCTCTCTCCTCCTCTCCTCCTCCCTTCCCTCTCCCCCTCTCTCCTCCTCTCCCCCTCCCTTCCCTCTCCCCCTCTCTCCCCCTCTCTCCTCCTCTCCCCCTCCCTTCCCTCTCCCCCTCTCTCCTCCTCTCCTCCTCCCTTCCCTCTCCCCCTCTCTCCTCCTCTCCTCCTCCCTTCTCTCCCACTCTGTCCTCCTCTCCTCTTCTCCTCCTCCCTTCCCTCTCCCCCTCCCTTCCCTCTCCCCCTCTCTTCTCCTCTCCTCCTCCCCTCTCTCCTCCTCTCCTCCTGGGGATAAAGAGGCCCTTCTTGTGTTTGGGTCAACTCCCCTTTTAGCCCTGGATGGCTGGTTGCCATGGTTTCGCAGCAAGCTTCCTGTGCTGGGGTTATTAAACTGTGTCACAATCAGGGCGGGGGGGGGCGGGAGAACTGGAGGAATCCAGACCTGAGGTATGACGTGAGGCGGTGTTTACCCACCGTCTGCCTGTGGTCTCTCTCTCTCTCTCTCTCTCTCTCTCTCTCTCTCTCTCTCTCTCTCTCTCTCTCCACCCCTATGGGTACTAATGCTCTCTCTCCCTCCCCAGTGGTGTTCTCGTGCTGCTCCCCGGATGTCTTCAGGCAGATGATGGTGCAGGTCAACCAGGCCGGGCTGCCCGCCGACGAGTACGTCTTCCTGTACATCGACGTGTTCGGAGAGAGCCTGAAGAACCACAGCAAGCCCTGGGCCCGCGGTGACCCCGACGACCCCGTCGCCATGGAGGCCTTCCAGGTAACCACGGCGATACAACTTCACTGCACACTGTCAGCCTAACACAGTTAAACTACACACTATCACACTAACACAGTAATACTACACACTATCACCCTAACACAGGTAAACTACACACTATCAGCCTAACACAGGTAAACTACACACTATCACACTAACACAGTTATACTACACACTATCAGCCTAACACAGTTATACTACACACTATCACCCTAACACAGTTAAACTACACACTATCACACTAACACAGGTAAACTACACACTATCACACTAACACAGGTAAACTACACACTATCACACTAACACAGGTAAACTACACACTATCACACTAACACAGTTATACTACACACTATCAGCCTAACACAGTTATACTACACACTATCACCCTAACACAGTTAAACTACACACTATCACACTAACACAGGTAAACTACACACTATCACACTAACACAGTTATACTACACACTATCAACCTAACACAGGTAAACTACACACTATCACACTAACACAGTTATACTACACACTATCACCCTAACACAGGTAAACTACACACTATCAACCTAACACAGGTAAACTACACACTATCACCCTAACACAGGTAAACTACACACTATCACCCTAACACAGGTAAACTACACACTATCACCCTAACACAGGTAAACTACACACTATCACCCTAACACAGTTAAACTACACACTATCACACTAACACAGGTAAACTACACACTATCACACTAACACAGTTATACTACACACTATCAACCTAACACAGGTAAACTAAACACTATCACCCTAACACAGGTAAAATACACACTATCACCCTAACACAGGTAAAGTACACACTATCACCCTAACACAGTTAAACTACACACTATCACACTAACACAGGTAAACTACACACTATCACACTAACACAGTTATACTACACACTATCACCCTACCACAGTTAAACTACACACTATCACACTAACACAGGTAAACTACACACTATCACACTAACACAGTTATACTACACACTATCACCCTACCACAGTTAAACTACACACTATCACCCTAACACAGTTAAACTACACACTATCACCCTAGCACAGATAAACTACACATTATACACTATCACCCTACCACAGTTAAACTACACACTATCACCCTTACACAGAAAACCCTGATACTGTTCAACTACTCACTATCGTCCTAAATGACACACTATTGTGTTTGTGTGTGCGTGTGTGTGCGCGCGTGAGTGCGTGCGTGCGTGTGTGTGTCTCTCAGCTGGTCAGTTGACAGAGAGATTGATTGCAGATTGCAGATCTGAGACACCTGTGATTCCAGTCAAAGTTAATTAACCTTCCTGCAGGACCCAGAATGATGTCATCAGAAACCGCCCGCTGCGCTCGGTCAAGTGCCCCGCGGCACACAGTGTAACACACACACTCCACTGTAATGGTTCAAGCACCCTTTGTTGGTCTGGCAGCCTCGTCTAGTCTGCCTGCCTTTCTGTCAAACATCTCCATCCACGTCTGTGAACCGACATCATCTAGCACCCACCGTGCCCCATGAGACTGATCTAAACCGTTTCTTCAACCCAACAGTTGCTGGTTTCATTCCTCACTGTGGGGTAGGGAAATACATGGTACCACATGGTAGTACATGCTAGTACATGGTGGTACAGGGTACTACAGGGTACTACATGGTACCACATGGTAGTACATGCTAGTACATGGTACTAGAGGGTACTACAGGGTACTACATTGTACCACATGGTAGTACATGCTAGTACATGGTGGTACAGGGTACTACAGGGTACTACAGGGTACTGCATTGTACCACATGGTAGTACATGATAGTGCAGGTTAGAGTTCAAACAGCAGAAGACCATAGAGAGCGTTTCTCATTAAGGAGTCTGCTATTATGGCTCTGGGCATCACTCTGCTATCAGCATCCTTTTCCTCCAATCAGAATCGGTGATTGTAGATTTGCCGTCTCTTCCTTCTCCACCGGGCCGGCCCTGAGGTATTCAGTTCATCTCCATCTCTCAGTTCAGGAGCGTATGTGTCTAGACAGGGAGAGATGGACGGTCGGAGCATGAGAGACGTCTGAGCGTGAAGAGGGTCCGTGGTGGGTGGTCTACGTTAGGACCCGCTCTGTCCGACCAGCCGTCGGACCAGAGGGTCGTCCTGTCCGCTGGAGGCGAACAGGACGGACCTCGATAATGCTCTACATTTGTTTTAGTTTATTCGGCTGAAGCAGAACAACAAGCGGCCGTCACTATGGCAACGGAACGCTTTGGTTCCAGGCTTCCTTAGCGGTGCAAAATGAGTAATCAACCAGTAACAAAACATCACAAACGTGTGTGGTTTATATAAAGGATGAAAAATAAAGAATATTTTTTTTTCCCTTAAAAGATGAATGAGAGATACACGTATAGGAGCAGTGTTGATGTGTGTGAGATGTTATATCCTATACTAATATGTACTCGCCGCTGTGCTGGTCCTCCTCAGAGCGTGAAGATCCTGACCTACAGGGAGCCACAAAATAAAGAGTACCAGGACTTTGTCAGCCACCTGAAGACCGACGCCATCAAGAACTTCAACTTCACCATAGATGATTCCCTGGTACGTCCCTCTGTGTGCGTGTATGCGTGCGTGTGTGTGTGTGTGTGTGTGTGCGTACGTGTGCTTGTGCGTGTGTGTGTGTGTGTGCGTGCATGCGTTTGCGTTCGTACGTGTGTATGCATGCATGTGCGTATGTATGCGTGCGTGCGTTTTCTGTGTGCGTGTATGCGTGCGTGTGTGTGTGTGTGTGTGTGTGTGTGTGTGTGTGTTTGTGCCCACCTGCACGTCCTCCCAGAAGCTGCAGGTCCATTAGGGGGGCGGGGGTCTGTGTCCCCCGTGGGGCTCAGGCCAGGGACAAATGAAGAGGATAAGATCAGCTCAACTCAATCAGCTCGCTGCCCTTAATTGGATTGGATCAACCAGCCCTCCATGTTACAGGAGACAGTTGTACCGCGAGCCCCCGAGCACATTAGAACTGGCTTTATCTGGTTTAGCAGGGAGTTAATAGGGGGAGAGAGGGAGGGAGGGAGAGAGAGAGAGGGGGGGGGGGGGAGAGAGGGGGAGAGAGAGAGGGGGGGGGAGAGGGGGAGAGAGAGAGGGGGAGAGAGAGAGAGAGAGAGAGGGGGAGAGAGAGAGAGAGGGTGTCGCTACAGAAAGGACTTGCACACACACAGACACATAACCACACATACACACATACACACACAATTGCACAGGTGCGTATATATCCATATAACATACTCACAAAAGCTTTTCTACAAACACGTAATCACACAAATACATTACACATATAAAAACACACACACGAGCACACACACATACACACACACACACACAAAGAGAACTGTGCACCAACACAACTTTTCTTTTGAGGAATAATTACACCATTTACACCTGATTGTTGCCCTTTCCCTCCGTGACATTAGGTCGTGCTTTGTGATTACCCAGCATGCCTTGCTGTGGGTGTTTTGTTCTGCGTGTCTCTAGCTCCTGATTTCATCCTGTCTTCGTTCTCACAATCAATGGATAGAAATAGGTTCTGCTTCCGTTGACAACCGTCCAACGAACGCCGCGATCACCGGCGTGACGCTGAAGACATGTGTCTACCGCTCTGAAGGATGCTCAGCCGTGGTGAGGTTGAAGGAGGCCTCCTCTTCCCTGCTCAGCATCTCGGTCCTCGGGCTCCACGGAGCCAAGGATGAGAGCAGCTGGAGGAGGTGGGAGGGCGGAGGGCCGTCTCCTCTCAGCCCAAAGAGCAGAAGATTGAATTGAATAAAAAGCATGAGCCAAGGGGCGACACGATCCCATACAAAGTGAACGTAGAGACGCGAATCGGGCGAATTATTCGCTAGAGAAAACCGGCGAGAAGTTTTGATTTGCCGTGCCACACTTTCGCCCTGCACAGGCGAGCGCGTTCACGAGGATTCGTAGCGCGACCAATTTGCTCGAGTTGAAATATTTAAACTTTGCCGCGACATTCGCGTGATGACAGCCACTCAGCGTTCAACAGCGTGGCCACTGAGCGACATGTGTAACGCAACAGCCAATCAGCGTTCAACCGGCCAATCGTCCCCTGCAGTGCAGTCTGGGGTGAACCGCAGCAAATTCGCCTGACAAAACTTGCACGGCGACAGTTTATGTACATCTGTTGTGTTTGGGTGTGTACATCTGTTGCATTGTGTTTGGTGTGTGAATATGTTGTTTTGTGTTTGGCTGTGTAAATCTGTTGTGTTGTGTTTGGTGTGTGAATGTGTTGTGTTTGGGTGTGTTCATCTGTAGTGTTGTGTTTTGGTGTGTACATCTGTTGTGTTGTGTTTCCATGTTTCGGTGTATATCTAGTGTAACTCTCTGCATTCAGTGAATGTGTTTCTGTGCACCAGGATCATTTGATTCGTGTAGAAGCTTGGTGTGTTTCAGTGTGAACCTGGTGTATTTGTGTACCTTATGTGTGCGTTGTGTTTCAGTGTGAACCTGGTGTATTTGTGTACCTACATGTGTGCATTGCGTCTAACTGTGTCTAGTGTGTTTATTGGGTTTATTTGAAGCATTATACAGTTTGTCAAAGTGCACAGGACTACGCTTGCCTCGATCAGGGAGGTGGAGGCTGATAGCGCTTTGACGGCTAAGTGCTAGCATGACGGGCTTAATGGAAGTTGAAGAGCCCTATCTGCAGCCCCAGTTGCGCTGTGGCGCGGTCTCATCAATAGCCTGAATAGCGTCTGTAATGGCCGTTCCGCTAGACCCTGAAACAAGCATCAGTAACAGCAGGCGTGTGACGCCAGCCCAGTGCATCACCGCCTGTAATCTGTGTCCGAAATAGAATACAAAATAGTTAGTAGAGCAGGTTCCACGATGATATGATATTTGACTTGATTTAACAGAGTGGAGTAGAATACCGGTATAATACACAATAGTAGAGTTGAATACAATTGAATTAAATTGAGTTTAATTGTATTGAACACTTTCTGCAACTGTGTGTGTGTGTCTGTGTCTGTGTCTGTGTGTGTGTGTGTATGCGTGTGTGTGTGTCTGTGTTTGTGTGTGTGTGTACGTGTGTGCATGTGCGTGTGCGTTTACATGTGTTTGTGTGTGTATATGTGTGTGTGTGTGCATGTGTGTTTGTGTCTATGTGTGTGCGTGTGTGTGTGTCATCCAGATGAACATCATCCCCGGGGGGTTCTACGACGGCCTCATGCTCTACACTCACGCTCTGAACGAGACCCTCACCCCCTCCGGAGAGAGACCGCCCGGGAAGAACGTCACCAGGCAGATGTGGGACCGCACCTACCATGGTCAGTCTCTCTCTTAGTCTCTCTCTTAGTCTCTCTACCACGGTCACTCTCTCTCTTAGTCTCTCTCTTAGTCCCTTTACCACAGTCACTCTCTCTCTTAGTCTCTCTACCACCGTCACTCTCTCTCTTAGTCTCTCTACCACAGTCAGCCTCTCTTTTAGTCTCTCTACCATGGTCACTCCCTCTCTCAGTCTCTCTACCACCGTCAGTCTCTCTCTTAGTCTCTCTCTTAGTCTCTCTACCACCGTCATCCTCTCTTTTAGTCTCTCTACCACCGTCACTCTCTCTCTTAGTCTCTCTACCACAGTCAGCCTCTCTTTTAGTC